>NC_056731.1:572108293-572370793 GCF_019279795.1 Protopterus annectens | reverse complement strand
TTGCTAGAAGAGGTAGAAATTTGTTGCAAATATATGTAACATGCATCTTGCATTTTAAATCACAACTTGTTTACCACAGTGAGCAATGTCTCTTTAAGTTAATTGAGTGTAACTTGTGTGGCTTACAATGCCCACTTTTTTACTTAGTATATGACATTTTTTTATCTGAAGAAGTCCTGCTAGTGAGCAGGACGAAAAGCGCTTTATTTTTATTGTTGGTTTGCAATAGCATGTGGCCAAGTATGGATCCTTGGGGTACACCTGTGGATACTGGCAGTAGTGGGGAGAGAGTGTTTTCCCATTTAGTAGCCTGCTGACGGTTAGATAAATAGCTGAGAAACCATGTTAGGGATGTTTAACTAAGATTATATGAGGCCAGTTTATTAAGTAATAGTTGAAGGGAAATGATGTCGAATGCTTTTGAAATGTGTAAGAAAATTGCTGATACTAGTAGTCCTGTGTTCATAAGGTGATGGATAGTGTTTGAGAAAGTTATTAAGGCTGTGTTTGTGCTGTGCTTGGGTCTAAAGCCATGCTGGGTTTTGGATAGAAGGTTATTAGTGGTAAGGTGGTTCAGTAGTTGATGATGAATGCATTTCTCTAGGATTTTTGCTGTTTGTTGGAGAATAGTAATGGGGAGGTAATTTGAGATATCTCTAGACGGGCCACCTTTGTGAAGGGGGATGATGTGTGAGACTTTCCAGAGTTGAGGGACGTATTGTTCAGAGACTGAGCAATTGATTAGTATGGACACAGGATAGGCAATGGTTGTAGCTGCAATTTTTAGAAACTCATGTGGTAGTTTTGCTGCATGTCAGCATGGCTTTAGTTTGCCTAAGGGCTTTTTGATGTAGGAAGTTTGAATTAGTTTAAATGAGAAGAATTTAGTAGGGCAAGAGTCTGTAGGGAAAATTGTGAGTGTTAGATTTTGGTGGCTATCTAGGAGGCTTGTGACTGAGTTAATGAAGTTTGTATTATGTTGAGAGTATAAAGGGTTCAGTGGTATTTGAGGTGGAAGGAGTGGGGGTGGAGTTTTTTTACAGGGTTAAGGGGGTGGTTGATTGTTTGCCAGAATGTCTGTGGGTTATGTAAGTACTTTTGTTGAGAGGTTTGGTAGTAATGTTTCTTATTACTGAGTAATGTTTCTTATCACTGAAGATTTGTTTTTTAGCTTGGTTTCTTAATTGCTGATAGGCTGTGAGGTTGTTATTGTTTTTAGAATATAGGTAAAGGGTCCTGGCTCTGTCTCTTTTTTGATTAGTAGCTTAGTGTCTTGAGAAAGTCATAATTGCTTAGATTTGATGCAGATTTTTCATGTGGGGGATAGACTATCTAGTATTCTAAGAAATGTTCTGTTAAAGAATTCAACTGCAAGGTCAAGATTTGAGTTTATTAAAGGTGACCAGTCGCACTGTTGTAGTAGTTAGTTGAATAGATCAGGGCTGAAGTGTTTCTTACTGCGGATGTATTTGAAGGAGTTAGTGTATTAACTGTGAACTGTTTTCCTAAGCATATATGTGGAGGCATGGTCACTAAGGCTTATAGGTAGGCACCCAGCTTTATAACCTAGGTTTGGTTTGTTAGTTAATCCCCAATCAAGTAGAGACTCCTTTTTTGAGTGTTTGTGCAAGTGGGGCAGTTTATAACTTGGCAGAAGCTGTAGAAGTTGATAAAGTTGGAACGACAGTTAGACGAGCATGTGAGCCAATCAAAATTGAAATCACCTAAGATGATTGTTTCTTGACCGAATATAGAGACAGACCAAGACAGTAGAAGTTCAGTTTTGGGAAGATTGTTCCCGGGAGCAGATAGGTAACCATGATTATCATGGTTTTATGGAGGTTTATGTGCAGATGGGAGATGAGGATTTCTGTGTTGGGGATGTCCGGTGGTGGATGATTTAGTTTTTCTGCTTTCAGAGAATCTTTAAACATACTGCTATACCACCACCTCTTTTGCCTATTCTGTCCAGACTGATTGCATTATAACCATTGCATGTGATTTCAGGGTCTTTGATGTGGGACTTTAACCAGGTTTCTGTTATAACTGCAATGTTGGGGGAATAGGTGGCAAGTGAAATTTTATTTACAAGGCTTCTGAGATTAAAGTTGGTTATTAGTAGGTCAGATTTGGAGTTTGCAGGTAGAGTGAGAAGAGTGTTAATTTCAGAGATAAGTTGGTTAGGAGAATGTGTGGGAGGTTTGGGGGGAGTGATGGAATTTGGGAGGAATCATTGGAAGGGCCAGGGTTGTGATGGATGTCATATAGTAATTTAAGATGTGTAAGGGAGTGCATTAGTAGGTTTTTTAGTTAGGTAATTGCCTGGTTGTATCTGAATGTAGGTAGTTGAGGGCTTGAGGATTGCATTTTCTTGAAGGAATATAGTAGAGAGGAAGAGGTGCTGTATAACTGTGAGCAGATGTTGCTATATGGTGTAGGTGCCTGTTGGTAGGATGTTAGAGTTTGAAATAAGGGAGGTGGTAAATAATTATATCATTAGGAGGTTTAGTAGCATTGTAGGCAAGGTAGAGTAGGCCTGCAAGAATGCAGCAGAAGTAGTTGGAGCAGTAGTGATGCATAGTAAGAGGTGTAGTAGAGGAAAAGGTGGGAGTTGTTAATCCAGGTATAGGTGAGGAGGTTGAATAAAAATGATGCTAGAGTTAAATAGGTAGTGGGAATGGTTGGAGGACTGAGTACAGTTGGATGTGAAAGGGAGGAGAGGGTGATGGTGTGGTTAGATAGGTGTGACAGGAAGGGGTGTGGTATGGTTAGGTATAAATGTAATTGATGTTGGGGTGGTTGGGAATGGGGGTAGGGTAGGAGAGCAAAGTGAGCCTGAGCATAGCAAGGGCGAACTGAGTGGGATGAAACATGATCCTAAGACTTGAACCAAAAAAAATTCAGCCTCAGGAAAGACCAGGTAAAATGTATTTCAGAGTTATGTTTTGTTTAGAATTACATCAGGGACTATGCCAATTGAATGCACTATAGACTAAATGTGCATTCTTGAGGAGGAAAAAATAGGTGGGGACATATGGCAATTCAATTACACTAAGCACAGTTGTCCCAAGCATGACCCACTAGAAGTATTCACACTAGAGTTACCACAATCTAACAGGGTAAGTTGGGTGGGGTAATTTGAGAGTAAAACTGTAGGGTGAGACCTCAAGAGAATAGCAGGCTCATCAAGTGTGCATGCCAGTATGGAGGTAATTACAAAATGCCACAATACTTGTTGGAGTAGGTAGCACAAATCAGAATATTCTGAACAGCAACCTACACTTTTCTTGCTGATAGCTAGAAGGATTCAGTTAGTCTTTTGGAGGTAGATTCACTTGAGGAGGTAGTAGGTCCCTCGAAGGTCAGTTAAGGATGCTTGGGCACTGCAGAGTCTTGCACTCCATTTATAAAAGGGGGAGACACACTGTAAAAAAGAAATATATGAGTGAGTGGAGAAAGGCAAGGGAGAGAAATTAGCAGACACAGTGGAATGGGTATATTAGGGTAGGGGTCACAGGAGAGTCCTTGCACAAAAAAAGTCAGGGTGAGTTACTATTTCATGTGTTATTTATTCATTTATTTGCATATTTTATTTGCTATTTGTCTATAGGGTAACATAGTACAACAGTTGGTAGTCCACAGAGCCTACCATCTGGCACTTCTAGCCATAGCCCATGATATTACCTTTGCTGGTCTTATGGACATAAAACATACAAAGAGACATATGCAGAACTTCTATTGGCCTGGGATTTCCAGAGAAGTAACAGGGTACTGTAGGACTTGTGAGCAGTGCCAAAAGGTAGGCAAGGCAGGAGACAAGGAGAAAGCTCCTTTGCTGCATTTGCCTCTGATTGAGAAGCCATTTCAAACATTTAGGCAAAACAGGTGGCAAATGCTTTGTTAGTGATTTTCAGCAGGGCAGGTTTCCCAAATGAAATATTGACTGACAGAGGTGCCAATTACATGTCAGACCTGCTGGCTTGTTTGTGGGTGAAGCATTTAAAGACCACAGCCTACCATCCCCAGACTAATGGTCCTCTTGAGAGGTTAAACTCTACATTCAAGTTCATGCTATAGGTATTTGCAGACGAGTATAAGAGGGATTGGGACAAATATTTGCCACAACTGTTGTTTGCTTACAGCGAGGTGCATCAGGAATCTACAGGCTTTTCACTCTTTGAGTTGTTGTATGGGCATAGAGTGAGGGGATCTCTAGATTTGATTTGAGATGAGTGGGAGGGTGAGTGTGAATCCCACAAGGTGTCTGTTGTGGCATATGTCCTAAACCTCAGGACAATTTTCAGGGAACTCATGGGCTTGGCTCAGGTGAACCTGGCAGAAGCCCAACTGAAGAAAAAGATCTGGTATGACAGGAATTCTCGAGGTAGAGAGTTTGCTGTAGGGCAGCAGGTTCTCATTGCTGTCAGACACAACAAGCTGCAGGCAGCCTGCGAGGGACCCTACAAGGTGGTAAGAAAGGTATGTTAACTACATGGTAGAACTACTAGGCAAGAGGCAGGGGCACAAATTGTACCATGTTAACATTATGAAACCTTACCACGATAGGAAGACCCTTGTGCTGAGCATTTGCAGTGGATTGCAGGAGGCATCTGAGGGGGATCTGGTGACTGATCTCCTCAGTGAGACTTAGACTGACACCTTAGTTAAAGGGGTAGCAATGACCCAGTAGCTATCCCATACCCAGGTTCAAGAAATCCAAGAAGTGTTACAGGAGTTTGGGGGCATGTTGACTGGAAAACCAGGGTGCACACGCCTGGTGCATCACCATGTATATACAGGACCCAAAGGCCTATTAATCAGGCCCCTTATAGGGTGCCTGAGAGAGTCAAGCAGACTCTGAGAGAGGACATACAGGAAATGTTGGAACTAGGGGTAATTCAGGAGTCCAGCAGTACCTGGGCCTCCCCAGTGGTGGTGGTACCAAAGAAGGATGGCAGCATCAGGTTGTGTGTGGACTACAGGAGCCTATCATCTGGCACTTCTAGCCATAGCCCATGGTATTCACTTTGCTAGTCATATGGGCATAAAACATACAAAGGGACATATTATGCAGAACTTCTATTGGCCTGGAATTTCCAGAGATGTAATAGGGTACTGTAGGACCTGTGAGCAGTGCCAAAAGGTAGGTAAGGCAGGAGACAAGGTGAAAGCTCCTTTGCTGCCTTTGCCTCTGATTGTGGAGCCATTTCAGAGGGTAGCTATGGATATTGTGGGGCCTCTGCATACCCCAGGTTCCACAGGGAAAAAATATATCCTAGTGGTAGTAGATTATGCTACCAGATACCCTGAGGCAGTGGCTCAGTCTTTTATTTAGGCAAAAAAGGTGGCAAGTGCTTTGTTAGTGATTTTCAGCAGAGTAGGTCTCCCAAAAGAAATACTGACTGACAGAGGTGCCAATTTCATGTCAGACCTAATGGCTTGTTTGTGGAAGAACTGTGGGGTGAAGCACTTAAAGACCACTCCCTACCATCCCCAGACTAATGGTCTTGTTGAGAGGTTAAACTCTATACTCAAGTCCATGCTACAGGCATTTGCAGACCAGTATAAGAGAGACTGGGACAAATATTTGCCACATCTGTTGTTTGCTTACAGAGGTGCCCCAGGAATCTACAAGTTTTTTACCCTTTGAGTTGTTGTATGGGCATAAGGTGAGGGGATCTCTAGATTTGATTTGAGATGAGTGGGAGGGTGAGTGTGAATCCCACAAGGATTCTGTTGTGGCATATGTCCTAAACCTCAGGACAAGACTCAGGGAACTCATGGGTTTGGCCCAGGAGAACCTGACAGAAGCCCAACAGAAGAAAAATGTCTGGTATGACAGGAATGCTCAAGGTAAAGAGTATGCAGTAGGGCAGCAGATAATGGTTCTTATTGCTGTCAGACACAACAAGCTGCAGTCAGCCTGTGAGGGACCCTACAAGGTGGTAAGGAAGGTATGTTAACTACATGGTAGAACTGCTAGGCAGGAGGCAGGGGCAGAAATTGTATCATGTTAACATTATGAAACCTTACTATGATAGGAAGGCCCTTGTGTTGAGTATTTAAAGTGGATTGCAGGAGGAGTCTGAGGGGGATCTGGTGACTGATATCCTCAGTGAGACTTGGACTGACACCTCAGTGAAAGGGGTAGCAAAGTCCCAGCAGCTATTCCCTACCAGGTTCGAGAAATCTAAGCAGTGTTACAGGATTTTGAGGACATCTTGACTGGAAAACCAGGGTGCACATATCTGGTGCATTACCATGTAGATACAGGACCCCAAAGGCCTATTAATCAGGCCCCTTATAGGGTGCCTGAGACAGTCAAACAGACTCTGAGAGAGGAGCTACAGGAAATGTTGGAACTAGGGTAATTCAGGAGTCCATCAGTCCCTGGGCCTCCCCAGTGGTGTTGGTACCAAAGAAGGATGGCAGCAACAGGTTGTATGTGGACTACAGGAAATTAAATAGTCCCAATGAGTCAGATACTTACCCCATGCCTAGGACAGATGAAGCCCTAGAGCAGCTGGGTGGGGCTAAGTATCTTACCACTACTGATCTTACCAAGGGTTATGGGCAGGTGCCCTTGACTCCCAGTGCTAGAGCAAGGTCAGCTTTCATGATTCCTTTTGGCTTGTATGAGTTCACAAAGATGTCCTTTGGGATGAAAAATGCCACTGTGACTTTCCAGACGTTGGTATATCATACCCTAGCAGGAGCAGAGGATTTTGCCCTTGCTTACCTAGATGATATTTTCATCTACAGCTATTCCAAGCAAGAACACCTTCAGCATGTCAGGGAGGGGCTGGACAGACTACAGAGGGCAGGGTTGACCATTAAGCCCAGCAAATGTCAGGTGGGTATGGCAGACATCTTCTACCTGGGACATAGAGTGGGGAGTGGTAAGCTCAGGTCAGAACCTGCCAAACTGGAAGCCATTCAGGCATGTCCTGCTCCTGTTACCAAAAAGCAGGTGAGGGCATTCTTAGAGACAGCAGGGTACTACAGAAAGTTCATCCCCAGTTATAGTACCACAGCTGCTCCCCTCATAGACCTGACAAGAAAAAACAGGCCAGATAAGGTAGCATGGACCCCAGCATGTGAGCAGGCATTCCAGAAGCTTAATGGAGCTTTGTGAAGACCCCCTGTGTTAGCCAATCAAGATTACAGCAAAGGATTTGTTGTGCAGGTTGATACTTCGACAATGGGGTGGGAGCTGTACTTAGCCAGGTCTCATCTGAGAGAGAAGACCACCAAGTGGTATATCTCAGTCATAGGCTCCAACCCAGGGAGGAATGCTATGCAGCTGTAGAAAAGGAATGCTTAGCCATAGTGTGGGCACTGCAGAATCTTCAGCTTTATCTGTATGGAAGGAAATTCACTGTAGTTACAGACCACAATTCCTTAACATGCCTACATCGAGCCAGCCAGCAAAATGCCAAGTTACTATGGTGGAGCCTAGGGTTGCAAGCATATGATATGACAGTGCAGCACCGCAGTGGGGTTAGCAATGCCAACACAGGGAATGGAGTAAAGTATTCCCAGATAGGCTCAACCCTCTCAAGCAATGTTCCTCAAGTGTCACTTGAAAAACTAGTTTGAGTTTTCAGAGGGAGGGGTGAATTAGACACTGCCAGTCCAGCTATCTGGAATTTTGTAACTAATTATATGTCATTTGTGAATATTGAGATGATTTATACAGAATTGTATGTTATATACTGAGCTTCAAGAATGTAACCACAGCATACCCTGATGGAACATAGAAGATGAATTTACAAAACTTTAAGAAAATATGTTGAAATTAAGTGCTTTATGATTTGCTATAAAACTTAATTAATGCAAGCAAGCAGACACAATGTCTACAGCTAGAAGCTTTTCTATTGTCTTGAAAGTCATTTTAATTGCTACGTTTAAAATGTAAAGTCTTTTATTGCTTCCTAGCAGCTGCACATCTGAGAGATATGTGCTTCTCACACAGAGATGATAAAATTCTGTTGGTATCTGTTAGCTTGGAAACTGAAGGTAGGTGACAAAGAATGACGTCATCCAAGTTGACCCAGCAGTAATGTTTGATAGTAATTTAAGAACTCTCTCAGAGAAAGACTGTGCATTTTGTATCTTGCCCTGGACCTGGAAATGTCATTTCATCAGCACTTGCCTTGCTAATAGTAAGTAACCAGGGTACAGTAATCTGTCTTAGATATAGATAGAAATATAGTAAAGATTAATTTAGATGTTTTCTGAATTTATTTGAGACTGTCCTACAATGTTGTTTTAAAATATTTCTTGTGATTCTAAAGTCTGAAGTTACTGTGTTGTTTGAGTATCGTACTGTTCTTTTATTATTTATTATTAAATATATTTAAACCTATCTTTGTGGCTGATATTTGTGAGGCATATTTAAGTGCTTAGAGTACTTCCATATGTATTTGATGACACGGTACAGGCCACTCCTAAATAGCCTTAGTCTTGGTCACACTTACCATTTAGATAATAGTAACATTATACATGATTGGTCACCTTTTGAAAGGGTCTTTATTGTAGTGAAGTAGGGGATGGTGGCAGTGATAACTACCTTATAGTCTGGGCAAAAGGGGGAATAGCTAGTAAACCTGTGCCAGCCTTCTGCAGGTGTGTGTGTGTGTGTGTGTGTGTGTGTGTGTGTGTGTGTGTGTGTGTGTGTGTGTGTGTGTGTGTATGTTTGTATATAAATCAAATCTCAAAATTTGTGTGTGTGTGTGTGTGTGTGTGTGTGTGTGTGTGTGTGTGTGTGTGTGTGTGTGTGTGTGTGTGAGTGAACTACTTGGGGAGGGACACAAAGCACTGGTTGGACAGATATGGTGCTGGAGGTCTTGGTTTGACCCATCAGCAGAGATCTTAACTCTATAGCTGTGCATGTGGGGAGTCTTATCGGGGATCTGGAGAAAGAGGGAGAAACCAGCCCCAGACTGACTGTGATGTCTGTATGCTCTTAAGGGAAATTGTACTTTAGTATGTGTGTGTGTACTTGCCATCCTCCCATTGTGTATGTCCATCACTGTTACCAATGGTGAGAATTGAGATTCCTTGATTACTGGGCCAGTGCAGTGGCATTACATAAGGTACCATTGTTAAAGTATTTTCTGAATGATGCTTGAGTGAGGGCTGATGAACGTGGAGTCAAGTGTTTCTGAATATGCACACACAAACACAATTTTCTTGCCATGAGATTCAGTCCTCTACCTAACTAGTTCTACAGACTAAAGAACAGAATACTTAATGCCAGAATCATGGCACATGTCTGAGTTTAACAGTATCAGAGTGCACTTTATAGGGGATAACACTGTCAGTATGCTGAGACCATGATGTGTGGAGGGCTGTGTGAAACTGCTGTGGAATCATGTACCAGTGTAAAAGTATTTATTTATTTTATTATTTATTTTACATTTGTTAACCGGGATGCTCCATCTGGGTGTGAGCCCATTTTCAGTGGAGGCCTGGGGAGAAAAGCTCCAGAAGTGTAATTTACATAGGCATTAATATAAAAGAAACAAAATAACATTAATATAAAATAAGTTAGTAATAAATAATAAATTAATATAAAAGCAACACATTTTCTGAATGATACTTGAGAAAGGGCAGCAGGAACTGGAGTCAAGCTGTTCTGGGTATACACACGTCGCACACACACACACACACACACACACACACACACACACACACACACACACACACACACACACACACTGACTGTTATGTGATTTGATCCCCTACCAAACTAGTTACACAAGCTGGGGAGCATAGTACTTAGTACTGACATCATTACAGCTGTCTGATTTTTATCACTAAAAATATAACAGAATAATAAGCAAACAAGGCAATGGGTCTTAGCAGTGAAACACAGAACAAATAAAAGAAAAATAAATCACAGCTAAGTCCCAAGTAGGCTGAATAAAAACATTTAATAAAACAAATGGTAAGCGCTTTCAAGGTACAAGCCCTCTTCATCAGACAATTACAAGAAACAAAATGCACAAGTTTAAATAAAAAAAACAACCAAACAACGGCAAGCATATGCAATTTATTAATGATAATAATAGACCGAAAAACTTAGTGCTTAAAGGGACGAGTGTATAAAAAAGGTTTCAAAGATACTGCTTCATTTAAGCCAGGTTCTCTGTATTCTTATTTAAGATGACATGCTGTGTAGCATGAATTAAGTGACATAAGGGGTAAAGAAGGCTTAGGAGAGGGACAACACACTTATGACAAGCAAACCAATGTTGGATAAATATGTGATAGTTGTGGGGATTGATGTCACCTTAAATACTCATTTTGGGGCAGTATTCAATATATCATCATGAGAGCTCATAAGTGTGGCAAATGTACAAATGTGGGTAATTAAACATATCATACATATATAACATCCCACTAAGAAATTATGTGAGATGTATCTGGAAATGAACCCTTGATGCTATCAAATAAAAAAAGCAATCTTCAGTCAAGTGATTCATGTCAACGCTCCACATAGGAAGTTGCATTGTGTTAGCAGTCTAAAGAACAAGCAGAGTAAATATTTCAAAGTACTGTCTTTACTCTGCTTTAACTCTTTGTTCCTTTAGCTCAGCAAGTTTAAGCACTATTGTGTGGATATAATTGGACTAGTGAGGCTGATGTCAAAAACTCAGTAGGTTTTGACATAGGGTGTATAGAGCTATTGACTTGCACTTGGCATTGGTGCATGATGCTAAACTCTGCTCAAATGCAGAGGACATAAAATGAAAGCTTTTTTATGGGCCATTTGGCCATGTGTGTGGTGTGTGATTCTAGTTTTGTCAGAGTAAAGGTGTGAACATGTGGTTGACAGGAAAGCAGTGAAATGGGGGGGGGAGTGGTAAGCAGAGGGAAGAACAAAGGGGGTGCAACAACGGAATTTGCATGGGGTGATTAGGAACGAACCATAGACATCTACTTCTTCAACACCATAATGCGATCATGTATAGGAAGCATGATGAATTTGGACTGTCACCACAACACAGATGGGTGACAACAACTCAATAATGCTGTATAGCCAACTGGACCAAATTAAGAGTGTTGAGAATGTACACATATGTGAAGTGGAGAGCTATGTATGGGAGAATTTGTTTGGGGGTGGGCATGTGCCCATTTTTTTTTTTTTATTTCAAGAAGAGATTAATGTTGGGATGAGGACATAGGAATGTCAGGGTCAACTAGGTAGGGTAGGTGAGGAAGCAGGTGTAGACAAACAGGACAAACAAGAGCCAGGATGGTGATGGACACAAAAGGCTGGAGGACACCATAGGTAGCAGACATTGGAGGCACAGGGGCAGTGATAATTTAGTCCCTGCCCTCATAACTGTTTTAACTGTCCCCTTCCTTGGTTCCCTGTGAGACTGCTTGATGTTGGAGTCTCTTTTCCCTTCAAATGAGCAACCTCTCCAAGTGGCTAATTTGGGCAACAATGCCAGTGTCTATAACATCATGGACTATCCCTGGCAGCTGCTGGCAGGAGATGTAATTACCATCTCCACCAATACTCACGGAGGGTACCAATGCACCAGTAGTTGAGGCAATGCTATCTGATGTGATTGGCCAGGTAGTCTGGGGGAAGGGGAGGCAATACTGCCAGGTTGCATCCCTGAGGTGCTGGGTTTTGATGGGACAGCCAGTAGAGGGATGGCAGGCTGAGCTGTAGTGGTTGACCTATCTCCCTGTGTTGAAAAGCATTAGTTTTGTTGGCAGAAAACTATGACACCATAACATTGTGTTTCCATGTAACAAAAAGAAAAAAGAAAAAATAAGAGTAATAAGGGATGAGATGAGACAAAAAATGAAGAGATGATTCAAACCATTATATGTCACATTCATGGTTTATTACAATAAGTATACTTTTATTATTGTATTAGCTATACAGCTTTTGTAATGTCAAAAAGGACTGTGAATTGTTACAAGTAATCAGTGGAATCTGAAGATATTACATACATGCTTTTAAAGACACTGCAGATTAACTTGACAACATGGCATTAAAGCCAATATTGTTGCAATTAACATTTAAAAATGATATTTGTTAAATGTGACTGTATAGGTTACTTAAGGGAATTGAACCCACCTACTCTGAATGCAGTATTACACTTGCCTAACACAATTACCAAGAGCTACAGAAGAAAGCATGCATGCTTACTTTTACAGTTAAGATCTGTATGCTTAAGTTGATACTAATCTATAGAATACCAATATATTTAACACAATCATACAGATTTGTGCTGCACACATACCCCTTGTCTCTCTGAGTCTCTCCAATATCTTGGCATGCAACTCCCTGTTTGCTGAAATATCCTGCGTAACTGTAAAATAAAGGAGAGAAAAATAGACTTGAAAGCATTATGCATACTGGTCTTGGCTATCTACAGATTCCCATAACATTTGAAGTTGTTTTATCTGTACACTTACACAACTGTGGGATGTCAGCAGTTATAAACTTGCCCAGCTACTGGTCGAATTGTGCCTGCTTGCACTGTTTCAGGTCACTGTATTGGTGCCTGCATTGCTCCCCAGTGTGTGATATGCCATTCACACTGGAAACTGTCTCAGCTAGGTTGTTCAAAGTTTCAGCCTTATACTGAGACCTCGTATAGTCCCCCTGTAGCAGCCTATGGCTGTAGCACTTCCTGAGGAGTGCAAGATATTTTTGACTTCTCCAGACCACACATCTGTGCCCTGAATTTGGCACCATCTTTTCCATCTCCTGCCATGTCTCTGCAAAGGTCCTTCAACAACATTACAAGTGTTTTTCTTCCAATCTGTGATATTGTGTTTTGAGAACAATGCGCAAACATGGACAACCACGCCAATTGCATTTGCATGAGGTTAAGCAGAAAGAAACATTGTCAAAGAGGACTGAAGTTTATGACACAACAATGATAATTTGACATCTGTCATTAATTTATGGCATATGCACTAGTACACCTAGTCATACTTTCGCTACTGGTCAACACCAAAATGCTAAATGAGTTGGATTTTAAGCCATGATTTTGGAGGAACCAGTGAGATGACTTAACACTTATTTTGTGGGGACTTGCACAGTTTTAAAAGTATTTTGTACAATATAGGATTCAAACCTTTGCAAAAGAGAGTACATACATTTCTACAAAGGTGATTATTCCGGTTTACCTCCATTAAGTCGTGTGCCCATTGTCCGACATGCATTCCATCGAAATAACAGCAGCACAAAACCGTAACACCGACTCACATAGGTTCGAATGGCTATAATGCAAATGCATTATGTCATTCAAATACATGAACAAATGTCAAAAATGATTTTCTGTCAAACCATTTTCGACATTTGTCCTCAGAAGTCTTCCGTAATTTGCCTTGTTGAGTTGCGTAAATGCACGATCGCACATACCATTTCCAAACAAATCAAGGTAAAACAATTATTCCTCATTGACACAGAAGTATTTGCCAATCATGGTCATCACAGATATACAGTTTAAAGAGGGAATGCTGCTATACTTCAATTAAGCCTGTATGTGTGTGGCATTTCAAGGTCCTGGCTTATGCATTCTTAGGTGTGATGCAGGAGTACTGCCTGAAAATATACTGGAAATGTATAGACTTGCTTTGCTTTATTAATAGCTTTGTGATTTGTGGTACATACCTTGCAATACATTCTATTTTACAGTTATACTTTGGTTATGGGAGGGGTGTAGCTTTTTTGTCATTAAACTATTGTGTTTATCAGAGAGATGCAACTGCATTTTTAATACAGAATCATCGTTATGATAAACCAGTTGCACATGTAATACATATGATACCTAAAATATTATGTCTATGCGCAATCAACCTTCTATATATAGATATCGGTATGCAGTATTACATTTATAACCACATCTATTGGAAAAATTACAGTAAAGCACCCTAAATAGAAGGTGTATTGTGCTAGATTTAAATCCTGGGTCAACTGTGTTTTGACCATGACTCATTATACATACATCTGGAATCACAGTGAAAGCTAGGCAACTGGTATATTTTCTGCATTTAGTACTGTCCAGAGTACTGATGGCCGTGCCTCACAGCTAATCCTGTTTATGCAAAGGATGGCAAAACCAATTAAATTTTACATTGTATTTCTTAAGTTCTCAGCCCTGTTTGTGCATAGGTAGTCAGTGTGCTAATGTAAAAGGCATTAGCAAACATGTATTATATGTGTAAATGGCAAAAATAATTACTGTGGGACTCCAACCCTGATCGATCATTTTTGTGAAGAAATACATTTATCCTTCTCTGATTTATGTCACATAAGATTATGGCACACAAGCCTACAAATCCATGAAAATCTCCTTTCGGTAACTCAGACAATGAGGTCCTCATCCAAGCTCTGAGGTGACATGGAGCGTTCCTGCTTGAAGCAGGTCAGGGAGATATGATTGCCAGAAAGGAGATTTGGAACCAGGTAGTCGCAGATGTGAACGCATTTGGTGGTCACGACTGCAGTTATGATCAGTTGTGGCATCAGGCCACTGATATGATTTCATCGGCATGGAGGAGGGTGACTGCAGTTGGCTGCGAACAGCTGGCTACAGGGGGCGGACCAGCTACTGAGCCACCACTGACATCAAATGAGGAGTTGATGTTCACTGTCAGAGATCAGAGGCCAAGTGTGTTCCAGGAGAACCTTCCCAGTAAGCTTATATATTGTAACACTGATGGTCTCACCCAAACAAATGACTGGTGTCAGAAACATGGCCTCAAGCTGAATGTCAAAAAATGCATCATTATCCCCTTTGCAGAGACTGACGTCCCCACATATAATCACATTAATAATAAAGTCCTAAGCACACAATCAGTCGTGAGGGATTTGGGCATCCAGGTTGATAGCAACCTGACTTTTGACCACCATGCTGCTTCCAGTGTATGGAAAGCTTTCTACATGGCCCATCCATAAGTAAGGGTATCTCATCCAGGGACAAGGAGGCCATAGCATCCCTGCATTTTTCCCTTATAAGGCCAATTAATGAGTTTAATGTCCCCTTTGGCATGTACCTCAAAAAGCACATGCAGCAGCTCGAGAGACCACATAGGTTCCTCACCAGGAGAATCCAGGGCTTCAAACATCTACCCTACACAGATAGGCTAAAAGCCCTGTCCCTTTTCTCAGTTTCATACAGACTCCTCAGAGATGACCTCTCTGGCATACAAAGCAATCTTTGACCCCACCTTGATGGGACTGCTGCATTTCCACAAGTCAATCTCCACTCGAGTAACCCCTATGCGTGACCTCAAACTGGTCTATGACATCAATAGGACTTGGTGGGACAGATTTGTGTCCCAGAGACGTCCCTATCTGTGGAACAGACTCCATCTCCATGTCAAGCAGAGTACCTTGTTATCCCTTTTTAAGTGCAACCTGGATAACTGGATGGGAAACAGAAAATACACCCCTGAGATTCCACCTGTGTTCCTGCTGGACAGGGGCTTTGGGTGCTGACTTGTCTAAACATGGGCTAAACTCTTGCTTAGGCTTATAATGGCCTCAAGGCCAATAGCCTAGAAACTTCCTATGATCATATTATGTTGGCTTGTACACCAAAATATAATTTTGCTGCTACTGCTTGTGATACGCATTTTCTCCTGTTTGTTGCTTACTATCACTGCTGATCCTGACAGTGGAAGTGTAGGACTCCTATTACCTGATATCAGAGTGATTGGTAGGATCTGATGATGATAGTGGTCAAACAAAGATGCAGTTGCGGAGTGCAGAGGTTGAAACTAACACTGAAGTGGTGACTTGCACATCCCTTGGATTTCTATCAGACACAGTCAGTATGTCTACACATACACATTCTACTGATCCCTCAGACAGTGGATAAGTTGAGGGTGTCAGTTGATAAGGGTAGTGTGGTTACAGTGGTTTCAGTGCTGGTTGACTCTGTCTGTAGCCAAAGTGTGGGTGAAGTGTCATGCATGAGGGTTGATAGGGGTGCTTGGAGAAGACCTTTTGCCTTCCCTCCATCTGATGCGGATGCCACTCGACTTATGTCTAGGACTATCATGGAAACACAGGCATGTTCCCCTAGAGCCTCTGAGGACATGCTTATGGTTCCAGATGTGGTGCAAGCTGACATGCATGACTGCCAATATCACGTAGCCAATTCAATGGATCAGATGGATGCCACAATGGAATGGACAGTATCTGTGAAGGCAGCTCTGCTGGGAGGGGGACAGCATCCTTGTGGCCGAAGGGCTGCAACATCATCCGGCGTTTGCCTATATAGCCATGCCCGATCCTGCTCCTGTAGTGGCACTACTTTCACTGTTCCATCAGTGGTCGACGTATCCACACTCAGACATGGTAGGCTATGGGGTCATGGACCTGGGCATAATCATAAGGAGAGCTAGTCCAGCAGACTTCAATAACATTCAGGTAGAACCACCACATCTTGCCATGTGCATGGATGTGTTAAGTGCTACTCATAGCAGAGCCATTTTTCACAGTCGAGGTTGACGATGATGGACTGATACCTCTATCATGCATGATTTACTCCTGTCTGATATGCAAGGACATAGTGCACAACGTTTGTCTGTGTTCATGCAGACACTCACACATACATTTCACATAGAGTGCCATTACAGACAGCCATACATAGTAGCTACATGAGACATTAATGAAGATTGCAGTTCATTCAGTCTCAATGGCCATTTGATATTCCTTACATTTCCATGTGTTTGTGTTTCTTACTCTCACACACTCACTGTTTTGGTGTCATCCTTAGCCTCCTGTCCCCCAGCCCTCATGCTGTGCAAATGATGATAACTGTGCCATCACCTTGTTTCTGCATTTTGATTGAAGGTTACATATGTATATTGTCTGATGCACAGGGTGGAAAGCTAAATGAATGCTTAGGATACTATGTATCAGTGATGTTATTTCTATTTTTTTATGATTTATTACAGCAGTTTAGTGCTGTTATTCCTACCTGGAAATTGTTGATACACAGTCATGCGTATTGCTTCCCTTGTGACAATGTAGGGATAAGTAGAGTTTGGACTGATTTTTCTATTCTGAGTATTTTAAATGCATGAGTCATGTTAGTTGGTAAACTGCAAAAATATATATTTCACAAGTCAATCATGTCACATATTGGCGTCATTGCTGGACAACTCACACACATTGTACTTGGGTACATTTGCAAGTAACAGTATGCAGGTGTCTGTCATTCATACATTTTTTTTCTTTTACAATTTTAACTTACATTGATAGTCTTGCAGTTACAAATTTCATTCCAGGCTGAGCCTGTCTGATGCTAGCAGTACACAGTCATTACACGGGTAAGTAAAGGTTGTGATTTTTGCCTGCCATCACTTTTATGCTGTAATTAGAATGCCATGATGTTTACTATGTTTGCGCTGCTCTAAACATCATATGAGATACTTACTGAATAGATGTCAGCGTGCTAATACATGCTTGTTGTGTCACATCACACAAAAGATTTTAGTGAGTCATGTAGGGTTTATTGAATCCAGCCCTAAGTGTACATGTACTCTGCACTTTGTGGTGACCTTTGTGAAGCCTCTTGAATATTTAAGACTGCAAGAAAACCAGTAGGAAAACTAAAAGTATGAGAAAGTAGATGGGGATATGCTTGTGGTGACCTTTCATTCAGAACAGTGTACACTTAGTCTGCACTTAGTATAGGAATTCATGAATGCAGACCATAATGTTTTATTTATACTTAATCTGTTTTTGGATTTTGGAGATTTTGTTCAATTGTTTTTAAGGTTAATGAAAGTGCTTTTTGGGAACCTTTGCTTTTGTTTACTGTCATAAATACAGTGCACGTCTTGCCTTATTTTTGTGAATCTGTTGTAGACTGCCTGTAATACAAAGTTTAGGAATTTAAAAGATTTATACATCAGAGAAATTGTGATAAATAAGAATAAGTGAAGGAAACTATGCAAACAGGGACAAATCTTTTAAGAAGACTGTGATGTCCTCCCTCCTGGCCGGTAATCAAGGAGCCTGAATCCTCACCACTGGCACCAGTGAAGGACATTCACTTGGAAAAAAATAGATGTGCACAGTATTTCCAGGTGCAGCTCTCTGCACCAAGCACAATTTCTCTTAAGAGCACACAGGGTGCACACTCAGTCTAGGGTCTGGGTTTCCCTCTCTTTCTCTCCAGGCCCCTAATAAGACTCCACTGGCACAGCTACAGAGCTGAGTTTTCAGCTGAGTGTCCAAAGCCCTCCACTGCTCTCTCTATGAAACCAGTGCGTTATACCCCTGCTGCAAGAAGCTGACACACACACACTCTTTGAGGTTTGATATTCTTGATATTCACACACACACACACACACACACACACACACACACACACACACACACACACACACACACACACACACACACACACCACTGGCAAAAGCTGTCACAGATTTACTAGTTATGCCCCTTTGCCCAGACCATAAGGTCGATACTGCCACCAGGACACTCAAAAGCCAGCTACTCTAAGGCTCTTACTAGGGTACCCAATTATACTGATTAAAATTAATACTAATACAAATGGTAGTGTTTGACCAATGCAGTAAGGCTTTCAGGAGTGGCCACAGTGTCACTAAATAAATATAAGTACTCTCAAAGGTTAAAATATTCTCTAAAGGACCAACCACAATGAAAAGTTTAAATATATTTAATAATAAATAATAAAAGAACATACAAATACTAATTATCTATTTGCAATAAACACCAGAGTTTCAATCGCAGGAAATATTAAAATAATACAAATGAATAGATTCACACAGATACCGAAAAACAGTACTTAGCTAATCTCACTACATTTTCCAGATTGATCTAATGAATTATTATTCCCAGTTTATTTACCGAAGCAGGCAAGATGAAGTAGGTGAGTGATTCTTCTATGTCAGATTTCAGAAACAGACTGCTCTAAGACTTCTGTCTTATCTAGTATTAAAACATAATTTCTGTGCTGGGTTACAGATTGACCTCACATGCATCTGGTCATCTGAGTTCTGGTTCCCATACTACACCCTTTACTAGAAACTGAACCAGAATTTACACATATGTGTCACCATACACATGGATAGAGCTTTGTCAAGATGTATTTTATCATCTGGAAGCCAGAAAAGTATTTGAAAACTTCCACCCTTCCAGAGTAGCAATTAGTTCACTGCTAAGAACAATATAGCAGGATTCCAGGTCCTTGTTTTTACAGACATTTTGTTTGTGGCAGCATTCAGCAATGTAAGATACAATCTTTATGAGCTACCAGACATTTAATTTCAGGGTATTTTTCAAAGTTAACTGGACTGAGATTAACCTCTTATCTTCCAGTATCCTCTGTTACAATATTAATTTCAACAGTTATGATACAGCCTGATATACAGGTGTATTTCCTTTTTTCTGTCCAGCAGGACATACTGCACATTTTTTAACACAAGCAGCTTTACAAATGCATGTTCAAAACAAGCACCTGTATATATCAGTTTGATATACAAATGACATATAACTTTTTACAAAACCCCAGCTAGCTGTGCTGGCATATGTTACACATCAACTGCCCTACTTCTCCAGGCATAGCTGGGCAATACTGCACATCATCACAAAGACATACATACATACATACATGCATACATACATACATACAAATACCACCCCAACATACTCTGAATTTATAAGTAACCTCCTTTAGTAAGACCCTCCCTTCATTCACTCATTATCCAATAATTACATCCATCAGCACCATCTACACATGCCCTTCAAATTCCCACCACTCCAGCCCACCTACCAGTTCAATATCCACACCCATATCTCCTACTCACACAACTCACACCCTTACCAAATATAAATTCCTCCTCTAACTCCACAACCTCACTTCCACTTTGACTCATTACCCCTAGTCTCATCTCCTCTATACCCTCCTAGGATTAACCTCCCTATTCACCTGCCTCTCCATAGCCACAATCAGCACCTCTTATCTCTTCAGAATCACTCACTGTATCCACCCCAAATCCCCCACCCTAACCCACAACATTACTATCACCCCCACTCATGCAAGCATATACCCCAGCATATAAACCCAAATCCCCATATACCATGCCCCTCCCATGTACCACTTATATCCATCTAAAAAGCAACCAAGTCTACAATTTCACTATCTAATCGTCCAATACCTAAAAGCTATCACCTGTACAACTACCCAGCTACTACTAGGAGGAGACATACACCCCAACCCCAGGCCAGCAAACTCTGCTAATAAGCCACGCACCCATCACTATCCAGCTAAGCACAAACCCACCAACTTACTGATCCTAAATATGAATACTCGCAGTATCTCCTTATATAACCCTGATATTATTCTCATCACAGAGACATGGCTTAAACCACATATTAAAGATAATTCCATCACCCCACCTGGGTATAACATTCTCAGGGCAGACCAGCTACATAAAAGAGGCGGAGGCTTAGGTCTACTTCACAGAACCAACCTACAACTCCAACTCCTCCAAAAAGATTCCCTCAACTTCAGCAATGCAGAGACTCTATTTGCAAAGCTCTCCCTTAACCAACATAAGCACCTAAACCTACTGAGTATATATATATATATATATATATATATATATATATATATATATATATATATATATATATATATACTATCATGCTAGGTGATGTAAACACTAACTGGAACTCCATCCATTCTCCCACCCCCACCCACCACATTAACCTATATAACATCTTCCAACTTGTAGATACTCCTGCATGCACTGATAAGGCCACAAAAAGAGAATCTATACTTAACTGGATCTCACAAATCAACCAAATACTGCCCATGAATGTGGCACCCTACCAAACTCTCTGAGCGACCACAGTCCCACTTTCATCCTTAGGCAAAAACTTAAAATAATTTACTCTCCCTACCTTCTACAAACCCACTCTAGCAAAAATTTTCCTAGAGACCACTTCATAAGAGCCTTGCAACATTGCAACTGGTCTCTCATCAAAACGCTTTCTTTAGACAAAGCAGTTGAATACTTCAACTCCACATTCCTAAATATCCTCAACCAACTTGTTCCCTTAAAAACAATCAGGATACATAGCAACACCACCCCTTGGCTCCAGAAAACCACAAAAGCCCTACTTAGATCCAGGGATAAAGCCTGGAAAACCTGGCACCACACCAGATCACCCACAGCTAGGCAAACCTTTCACAATTTCCAAAACAAAGCAAAAAAAAGCAGGTTAAGCTCGATAAACAAAATTACTGTATCACTCAACAAAACAAATACAGTACCAAACCGCAAAAATTCTGGGCAACAATAAATAACATCCTGCAGCCTGGAAGAACCACCACTCCTGCACCCAATATAACAGGTACAGACCTGGCCATAGCCACCAGCTTTAATAACCATTTTAACTCCTCAGTGCTCAAACTCTTAAACAACATCTTTTCCTCCAACACCCCACAACCACCTCAGGCCCAAATCAATACCATACCTTTCATACTTAAGTCTGTTCCTGCTTCTACTATGCAAAAACTCCTAGCCAAGTTCAAACCAACCACCCTTGCAGCCGATAACCTTCCTGCTGAATACCTCTAAATTGCATCCACAGCTATAGCCTATCCCATTTCACTTCTAATAAATAGATCCATCATCGAACACACTGTTTCACTCCTGTGGAAAACCTCATATATCATACTACTCCACAAAGATGGCCCCTCCCAAGACCTTTCCAACTATTGACCAATTGTAATTCTCTTAACCCTCTCTATGATCCCAGAAAGATGTATTCATCACCAGTTCCTCTTCTATCTCCTCATCAACAACCCTCTCTCCTCAGGTAAGAGTATAAACTACATGTAGACTTACAGAGCAGAAACTTTAATAAAACAACAAAAAAGCAAAGGTAAGCACTTTCATGACTCACAGGTCGCTTCTTCAGACAATTATACTTGCTAAAAACATTAATTTAAATAGTAGCTTACCATCACAGCTTAAAATCATTAACCAATTAACTAAGCTAATAGTTTAATAAAATACTCAAAAATGAGGGAAACATCTCAGAAACTTTTATAAAAAACATCTTAAAAACAAATGGCATGTTAAAAACAAAAACTGATTATAAAGTAGTGTATAACTACTTATGTTTAAGAGGGCGTGCTTTCAAAAAGGGTTTTAAAGAAAACATATTGTTCAACCCAAGATGTTTTTCTGCATTTAACAAGAGGATCCACTTTTGCTCAGCAGCCTCTGTTTGATTCTTTATATCACCCCCTCTATTGGAACAAATGAGAACTTGTAAAATTAAAAACTTAAAACTATGTGTCGAGTCAGTATTAATTACATGTACTGCCAATGCATTTGTTTCCTTCTTGTTTCTAATGTCTCTGTTATGTTCTAGAACTCTGTCTTTGAAGGTTCTATTTGTTTTTTTAACATAAGCATGACATTTTTGGAAGAAGGCAAAATAAACAACATTCTCAGTTCTGCAATCTGCATAGTGATGTAAAAAGATTTTAAAGTGACATGAAGGATGTATATACAGTGCTTGACTATAAATGAACTTACAAGCAGAACAATTTCTGCATGGGAAAGTGCCTGTCCTCATGGACTTAGGTGCTAGAACATAACAGAGGCATTAGAAACAAGAAGGAAACAACTGCATTGGCAGTACATGTTATGAATACTGACTCAACACATAGTTTTAAGTTTTTAATTTTACAAGTTCTCATTTGTTCCAACAGAGGGGGTGATATAGAGAATCAAACAGAGGCTGCTGAGCAAAAGTGGATCCTCTTAAATGCAGAAAAACATCCTGGGTTGAACAATATGTTTTCTTTAAAACCCTTTTTGAAAGCAATCCCTCTTAAACATAAGTAGCTATACACTAATTTATAATCAGTTTTTCTTTTTAACATATTTGTTTTTAAGATGTCTTTTATAAAAGTTTCTGAGATTTTTCCCTCTCTTTTTGAGTATTTTATTAAACTATTAGCTTAGTTAATTGGTTTATCATTTTAAGCTGTGATGGTAAGCTACTATTTAAATGAATGTTTTTAGCAAGTATAATTGTCTGAAGAAGTGACCTGTGAGTCATGAAAGCGCTTACCTTTGCTTTTTTGTTGTTTTATTAAAGTTTCTGCTCTGTAAGTCTACGTGCAATTTATACTCTTACTTTTGCTCATTTTTTGCTGCACTTGACTGTACTCTGGACTCGTTTTTTTGATTTTAACCTTCTCTCCTCAACCCAACAACACAGATTTCGCCCATCCCACAACACCACCACTGCCCTACTCAAATTTACCAATACTATAAACTCCCACAGGAATCTAGATAAATTTGTCTCAGCTACCTTCCTAGATTTATCCAAGGCATTCAACACAGTCTCACATAATAAACTACTGTGTTGACTCTCTGACCTCAACCTTAACAACCCCACCCACCACATGTTTAAAAGCTATTTAGATAACTGCCAACAATCCGTCAAATGGCATAACTCTCTACCCCCACCCCCACTCCCAACTTCCTTAGGCATGCTGCAAGGATCAATCCTAGGACCCCTTCATTTAATATCTTGACAAACCAATTCCACTCAGCTACCTCTAAAGCTGACATAGTCCAAATATGCTGACAACACAACTCTCATATGCTCTGCAGCCAACTTCCAACTTCTCCAACAAAAAGCCCAAGAAGCCTTCTCTGAAATAGAGAACTGGCTTAACAACTCATAACTCATACTAAATCCCAAGAAAACACAACTAAAGCTATTCCACTCTACTAAAACGAGCAGCCTTACCTTCTCTATACTCTCCACCTGCAAACCCCAAATCACCCCTGTCACGGAGGCTAAACTCCTAGGAGTTACCATTGACCAGCAACTCAAATCCACAAAGCACTTATCAACAACCATCACTAAAGTCCACAAAAGCCAGTTTACCTCTATCACTGTAAAAGTTATCTAACCACTGAATCTTGAATTGCAATAGCCAGGACCCACCTCATATCTACTCTACTTTATGCATCCCCAATTCTAACTAATCTTTACAAAAACTGACCTTAATAAATTTTCCATCTGTTGCAACAAAATTGCTAGATTCGCTACCAATGCCAAATCATGATCCCACCACTGCCTTTCCCTACAAGCTTTGCACTGGCTTGAATTTCCAAACCTATTAAAGTACCATTAACTCAGCCTAGCTCATCAAATTCTGTACTATTCTGAGAAACTCCCTGACTTGACTGGCATGCTGACCATCTACAATTCAAATAGACAACTTCAGTCCTCCAACAAAGCCTTAATCGGAACCATCACATGCAAAAACAACTCTGGGGAATCACTATTTGCCCATGAAATAGCAAAAATATGGAACAACTTTCCCCCTGACCTCCGACTACAAAACTCCACACTCTCTTTCAAAAGCCTACTTAAAACATACCTCTTCACTGCAACTGTAATTGATCCCCTGATATATAGTGTATATGTATGTGTGTGTATATGTGTGTATGTATGTATATATGTGTAAGTATGTGTATGCATATATATATATATATATATATATATATATATATATATATATATATATATATATATATATATGTATGTATATTCTTACATTTATATTTGCTTGAATGTACATATGGAAAACGTAAAAATGTATATACTCTTATTTAATCATGAAATATCTTGCAATGCTCTACCAGGTAAGAACCTCTCATTGTGTATTTTGTATACTTGTATTTTCAACCAAAAGGGGGAATAACCTCTTATGGTATACTACTGGCTGCAAAGTCTACAATCTGTGTGCTACTACTCTGTAATGTCTCTTTTGTAAATTTTTCTTCTGTCTGTAAACTTATGGAGTTTTTCTCCCCAGGACTCCGCTGAAAATTAATACTTGTCCAGTCGGACTATCCTGGCAAACAAATATTAAATAAAATAAATAAATATAAATTATGTTAATATTATTAAATAAAAGATAAAATAAAATAAAATAAAATATAATAAATAAATATTTCAAGCACGAGTATCAATGCCCTTCTAGCTTGCCAATATGCCAAAACACTTGTTCCCATAATAAGTGTCCAGGCTGTTCTTAAAAATATCTAAACTAGTACTTGCTGTAATGTGATTTGATACTCTGTTCCATGTATCGGCTACTCTGTCAGACAATCAGTTAGTACACTTCTCTTTCCTATAGAATCTTCTACATAGGTTGTCTGATGACTCTCTAGTACTTTTTGATAACCCCAAACATTCCCAGAGGTGGTTGTCTCTAAATGCCCGGGTCTATATTAGCAAATTGAAAAACCCTTTACACAAATACCTAAATGTCGACACCTATAACATGAACCATGAAAATCCTGAATGAACTAAACAGCAAAAAATAAAATATTGAACTGTCATAGACAGCCAACCCCACTACCCGCTACATACTACCTACCCAAACAAAATAAATAAACCACATACATACACTAACCAAACCCTACTTCTAACCTAAAGTAAAGCACCAAAACCCTACTTCTAACCCTACACTAAACCCCCACATACACAACTAAGTATGCACTGTCCTTAACCCCTCCTTAACCCTAAGGTCCGTAACTAACGCACACGTCCCCTACAGACATACACCCAAAAAAATAAATAATACACATACATACATTTAACAAAACCCTACTTACAACACTACACTAAACCCCACATACACAACTATCTATGCACTATCCTTAACCCCTCCCTAACCCTAAGGTCCGTAACTACCGCACACTTCCCCTACAGACATACATCCAAAAAAAAAAAATAATACACATACATACAGTTAAATAAAACCCTACTTCTAACACTACACTAAATCTTACATACATTACCTATCTATTCACTTACCTTAACCCACATCCTAACCCTAAAGTCCTATCTCCTTAACCCACATCCTAACCCTAAAGTCCTATCTATCGCACACTTACCTTACAGAGCTATACCACAGATGGGCCAACCATTACACTTCGACATTTAACTTTTCATTCTTTTGGGCGCTCGGAGTTTCCGTATTTCACACAATACATGTTACTCTTTTCGTATTCGCAATTATGGTCTTTCGATCTGGTAATAGGAACCCAAATGCCCTATATACCTGAATAAGATCTCATCTTAAATATCTGTAATAGACACTGTACACGTTCAGATATTTAACTCTTTCATAATAACTTAAATTTTCCCATCCATGGATGCCCTTGGTATATTTCTGCATTACTCTTTCCAGTTTACTGATGCTTGTTTTCTTGTAGGGCTTCCATATTGTTATTCCATGCTCAAGTTTGAATCTAATGTAACTAACAAACAATGACTTCATTATTTTTGATTTCCTAGACGTTTTAAATCTTTTTATACAACTTATTGTTTTATAACTATCATTAACCAATTGGTTGACATGATTAGAAAAACTCATAGCTGAATCTACCCATATATCCAGGTCCTGAAATGACTCTACAGTTTCAATCACTGTGTGCTGTATTAAATATTCACCTTTCAATGTCTCCCAAATCTTGTATGCTTCATTTGTGATGGTTTTATCAGCATATTATACTCCTGTGTCCAAGTGGTCAATTTAGTCAAGTTATTTTCAGACATGCCTTATCAGTAACAGATGTTATCAGTTTACCTAATTTCAGGTCATCTGCATATAGACTGTAGAACACCTCAGGTGAAAAAGTTAGGTCAGAAAGATACAATCTAAACAAGTAAGGGCCTAGGACAGAGCCCTGTGAGACACCCTGACTGTAACCAAGGATTTCACGTGACCAGTTGCTGTATGATACTCACCATGTCCTATTTGTAAGCCATGCAGCTATCCATCTTATAAAGAGTATATCGATATCTATTTGTACAAATTTATTGATCAGTGTTTTGTGTATGACCCTGTCAAATGCTGAAGTTAAATCTATATAAATTACATCACAGCACAATTTTTCATTCATAGCTATTATTATATTGTTACAGAACATCATGCTGCAGGTGGTAATAGATCTGTTTTCAAAATATGCATGCTGATATATGGTTTCAAGTCCCAACCTATTCATTTCTGAAAATAACTTATCCAATATTACCTTCTCCATCATTTTTCCACAACATGAAAGTAGACTAGGGTCTATATGACTCTGGGTTAGTCCTACTCCCCTTTCCCTTAAAGACAGGCTTAACAAGCACATGTCTCCAATCTTGAGGAATCTCCCCATATTTGTATAACCTAGTAAATAATAGATATAATGGTACTATAAGATCTTGCTGAAGTGTTCTCAGGTCATTGTTACTAATTCCGTCTCCTCCCTGAGCTTTGTTTAGATCCAGTTTGCACAGTTCTTTTTCAGTATAATCTGATTCCAGTATCTGGAGTTATCTGGATGTCACTCAGACAACTTATCACCCCTTTTGTAGAGCCAAACTGTTTTGAGACGATAACAACTGAGAGTGTTGTCATCTTGCATTTTTGGACTAGGACAATACTTCACTGCAAGGATGCTGTCCTTTACTAGCTAATCTATTTAAATGGCAAAAGGTTGAAATACAAATTATTTACTTGCTAAATTACTGATGCCTGCAAAATCACTGCAAAGTAACGATACTGTTGGAAAGAAAGTAATACAAACATAAAAAGTATATAACAGGATGTGCAGAAGAGTAACTGATTTTCATACTGGAGACAGAGTGCAAGTAAAAAAAGCCATGGGCTAGTCTCCATGATGCTCAAGTGGCTGGTCAGATTGGTGCATCAGTGCAATTAGTTATCTATGTGGGGGATGGAATTAGGAGGAATTACAGAAATATGCAGTCCAGGGAGGAAGAAAAATAAGCTGTTCAGAACCAGTACAGCCAAAGGAAAATGAAGACTGAGACATGTGATAATTAAATGCTGCAGATGAACCCTCCACTGTGACAACCACTGCAAAGGAGGATTAGACAAACAAAGAGACCATTCATATCAGACAAGGAATATTTGGAAGATTATTGTACAAACTAGACACCAATATATATAATTAGTAGGCTTGTTGCCCTTGCAGGCCATTATAGGCTTAACCAATTTCCCTTCAAATGTGAAATCAAGCCCTGTACTTTGTGCGTATGAGGTAAACAGTTTAACCATTATGCCAAGCACTGACTATGTTGCTGGGAAGATTGTTGCTGGGATGTGTGGTCCAAAGTTGGGAAAGGATGGAGACATAGCTGAGCTGCCACAGAGGTGGGGTGGGGCTTAACGCCACATCTCCATTCCACACCAGCTCCTTTGATGTAACCATGAGGTCTGCAAGGGGGGGGGGCAAGGTAGGGCAGTATAAGCCTTGTACATTGCACTTATTTATTTAGTTAGTTTTACCATTGTACAAACCACACAGATATGTAGGCAGTAGTAACCTTGTATATGATATTTATTTATTATCTTGTTTTCTAATATGATAACTGGGTTGGTACAGGAACCCCATCAACTACAGTCTGGGACAAATGGCAAACACACATTTATATACCCATATCTATTTTTATATATGTATATATATATATATATATATATATATATATAGATATATATATATATATATATATATATATATATATATATATAAATGCATATAGATGCATTAGAATCATAGTAAGGAAAGTTACAGTGAAGAAGGTGCATAAACTATAAATACTATGAAAAGGAAAAGTGGAAACATTGAAAATAACTTCTGACACAATAAAGCATTATGTTTTGTAGATCACATCTTGTCAAATTGGAAAAAGTTAAGGTAAAGGCAGACAAATGTGAGGTAATGAAAGGAAACTTGGGTGAATAGTTATGTTGTATTATTGAATGTGACGTTTCCATCTAAACTGAATCTCAAAAGCAGGTGCATTAAAACTCTTCTTTAGGATGTGGCTTCAACTTTTTAATGTACAATTGATGTGCTTATGTTGTAGTAATTTGCCTTGAGAGGCTATCGTGGAGTGCTGGAAGATATTTTGTTGAAAAATCTTTCACAGACAATTAATGAGAAATGTTTTTTTCTTAAGTACGAGACTATGCTTCTTAGTGGGTATACTGTTTCAAGTGTCCTTAATTTCTTAGCAAGCTGGGTACAATATTTTTCTTTAAGCAATTCAAAGGTTAGTAAGTTTAGTCATTTAGCTTTTTGTAATTTAATTAAAGTTTTGAGTTTCATACATTGTTTTTAGCAGTTTGTAAAATCCATGTGTTGTGGACATTAAGGGAATAATAGTCATACTGTATCTGAACATGTTCTCCTTGTGCTCAGATGGAGAATCTCCATATGCTCTTCTCACAGTCTAAGAATCTCCATATGCTCTTCTCACAGTCTAAAGACATGTAGTAGTTCATTCTAAACTATCCATAGGTGTATGTGCATGTGTGCATAACAGAAAAGAAAGGCATGGCAATCAATTTCTATACATCTAACCCATGCCTAGCAAACTCTGTGGATGGTAGTTATTATTCACTGGGCCACTATAGGAATAAGAAGCTATTGTTAGTGTGGATGTATGGATTTTATTATTTGAATTAATACATGAATGGTCATCACTTGACAGGTTTCAACTGTAATAAGATTTGATATGTTTTAATCTGTATTCTGATGCTGAAGCATTTTTGGGGTTATTTTCTCATTACAATTCTGAAAGGTGAGAGTGTTTTCTGATATGCCACCTAATTATTTCCTTTACATCGTGTTAGGTAACTTGATTCACATATCAATAATATTTACCTGTTGAATTTTGTCCAAATGTTTAGCTATACCAACCATTATAACTGAAGATTGTTGGCATTAATGGTTAGCTATTGATATACCAGAGCCAATGAGAGTTGAAGTTCTATTGTAGTTCAGCAGGTATATACTGACAAACCCTGATTTCTTTAGTTAAGAAACATATACTGGAATACCTAGGAATTTTTAATCCCAATAAAAGCTGTGTATAAAAAGAAGAACAGGAAGCCAAAAACAGATCTCTGTGATACTTTCTTGTTGGTAAGTCTGTTTCAGAATGAAAGTTTTTTCCTTCTACTGTAAGTGACCTGTTGATAAGATAACTCTTGAAATAAGAAGTAGTTTCCACTGGAAAAAAACATAAGGGGGAATTCAATAAAGCCAACAAGGATTAATTTTCCATGTAGGCAAACTGGCACAGAGCTTACACAGAAGTAAGCAGCCATGTGATCCAGTAAACAGAGCTGAGGGGTGTGCATGAGCATGCCAACATGGAATGTCTGTGGCATGAAAATCACCTCATAAGCAAGTGAATTGCACTGCATGCAAATTAGGGTAATGGAGCCATCCTCCAAGCAGACAGCTAGTCCTGCAGACCCCGTGTTGGAGTCCGAAGTGTACATGGAAAATTTCTGTGTACAAGAAATTAAAAAGTGAACAGAGGCTGTAAAAGCCCAGTTAGAAGGTCAGAAATAGCATAGCAGGCACAGATACATGCAAAACTATGCCATGTGTGTCCAAATAGTAATAAAAAATAATGTAATATAAATATTATTTGTAATGCCTTTATTACATTTGCACAGTGCACAGCAGTGCACAAACATGCCGTTATGCAAAAAAAAAAAATAATAATGAGAAGTGTAAAAAATGAAAATAATAAATATGTGAGAATAATGCATTATAGGACCTTGTATGGAGTATGTACAATGGTAGATTTGTGTGGTTGCTAAGAAGGCAGGCCCTGGAATAGTGCAGTATCCAGGTTGTGTGCATGAATCTGTATGCAAATGAGCTGGGATTACTGAATAGCAAAACTGGGTTACTATGTCCACAGATAAAATCTGCGTAGCCCCAGAACCATGTTGGTGTCCACAGGAGACCTATTTGACACCAAAAGGGGGTGTATCACTATCTGATTAAGCACATAAGAGCTCAGTGGTGCCCATTTACATGGTGCACCTCTCAACTAAACAGGGGGGATGTCCAGTGCTGCTAAGCTTTGTTTAGTTTTGGAGCGTGTGTTTTAGCTAGTTTGAGCATGTTTGTGTGGCTCGCCACTCTGCTGAGCATGCCTGCTGATGGGGGTGCATCCACTGAGTGCTAAGCATTGTTTATATTTGTGGCAAGGGTTTGCATGCCATGCCACAATGCTTAGAACGGAAGGCTGTTTAAAAAAAAAAATAGAAAATTGCTTGAAAAAGCCAATCATGTGTAAATGACTGATGACCCCTGTTCTACTTAAACTGGGCCATTAAAACCCCTCAGTGATGTACTTGGCAGGTGGAATGCATCATAGCTAGCCAATCACACAGGCTGCATCTGCAGCAGAGCACTCTAAAGTATGCATATACCCTACAGTCTGATTTTCCCCCATGCTACGTGCCATTGGAGTACAGACATGGGAATTTTAACTGAGAGAATGCTAGGGGTTGCTGCAACTCTGCTACATCTGTATATACTATATATTGAGTTCAGTGCTGCTGCTGCTGCTGCTGACAATAGGCCTAGACTGAGAAGGAGAAGAGGGATCAGGCCTAGGGTAACCTTCCAGGAGCTACATAAGCTAGAGATTGTAGACCACCACAGGGTGGATGGGGACATCCTGTGAGAACTCACCGAGCTCTGCTGCCCTCAACTCAGACCCAGAGCCAACAGAGGCAAACCCATCCCAGTGGAAACAAAGGTATGTGTAGCACTTAGGATACTAGCTACAGGTACTTTCCAAAGACAAACTGGGGACATAATGGGGCTCTCACAGGCATCAGCATTCAGGGTACTCCACTAGTTCCCAGATGCCATCCTACCACATGCCAGTGAGCACATTTATTTACCCTGCACCCCTGAGGAGAGGATAGGGCCAACTGCATGTGTCTCTTCTACCATGTAGCATACTGCCCTGAGATACTGGGTGCCATGTGCTGCACTCATGTGCACATCAAAGCACCACCTGGTGAGGAGGGTAGAGTCTATGTCAACAGCGAAGGGTATCACTCCATCAACTGCCATGTCATGTGCAATGCCCAGGGCATTATCATCAATGTGTGTGCTGTCAGCCCTGGCAGTTGACCTCCACATCTGGCATTTATCACAGCTGTACCAGATGGTTGCTGGGGGGGGGGGCATACCATATGGCCATCTACTTGGAGATGCTGACTATGCACTGGAACCTTGGATGATGACACCCATCAGAAATGCACATACACCTACAGAAGAATGCCATGATAAGGCATACGCACAAACTAGGAATGTCACAGAGAGTGTGTTCCGGCTGCTCAAGTCACAGTTCTGGTGCCTCGATATACCTGGTGGAGCCCTGCAGTACTCTCCAGTCACATGTGCACAGATGTTCACAGTATGTGCCATTTATTTATTTATTGTCATTTCATAATAGGGTTGGTCAAACTGAGCCAAAGGCCCATTTTCAGTGGAGAAATGCCCAAATTACAAGTACAGACATGCCAAAAAAAAACAGTAATTAATACAAAGACTAAAAATGACAGTAGTAATATTGACAAGAAACATTTACATAAAATGAGATCAACAAAGACAATATATTTATATATAAGTTTCAAAAAAACCAATACATTAACAGCAGGATAATCCCTGCATAGGAATATTTACAAGAACCTGATTGTAGATATACTGTAAAGAAGAGCAAGAAAGAAAGGTGGATAAAAAAGAGAAAAACTTAAAGTAATCAAAAGTAAAATTTAAGAAGAAATAGCTAGAGATCAGGTCAGACCTTGGCAAGGGCAGGACCTGGTCTTAAGAAGGTAGCATATGAGTTGTAGTTTAAAATGGATCTTATGGGGAATACTTCTTATTTTAAGTGGAAGGGATTTCCAGGTGTGAACTACATAGTATTTATAAAGGGACTTACCAATATTTTTTGATGGTTTGTAAATGTAAAGTTGATGTTGGGGGTTATTTAGAGATACAATATTAGAGATGGAGGGACAGGAAATGGGATTATAAAAGAACTGAGTGTGTGATATGCAGTTGAGAAAGAAACAATTGTTTAGGGAATTCAGGCCATTGTAATAATTTAAGGCAAGGCAGTGGTGGGATTTGTAATGGAGATTAGAGGTGAATCAAGCTATTTTATTGTATGTTTGCTCTAGTTAAAAGAGAAGTGAAGACTGAAGGTTAGTAAAAACTGGAGCTGCATACAAAAGACAGGGTAATAGGAGAGAGATAGCCAGGGAGGGTTTGGTGGAGGGTGAAAGCAGTTTGTGGTTATGGTACAGGAGACCAAGTTTTTGGTGTTTTTTTAATGCAATGATGGATATGTATGTTGAATTTTAATTCATCATCAACTATAACAGCAAGCAATTTAGTATGGGGTTCTGGTCCGATAGTGGTATTGTTGAGGGAGGTAGTAGAGAAAGTGGATTTGTGTGTTGCCAGTGTTTTAGTTTTTTTTTTTATTATTTAGAATTAGTTGTTATCAGTGAGCCAGGTTTTGATGGATGTAAAAGTGTCTTGGGTAAGAGCGAGGAGTTCTGGGATGCTTTGGGCAGTGGTAATAAGGGTCTAGTCATCAGCATATTGTAAGAGTACAGAGAGGTTGGTAGCAGAGCATAAACTGTTAGTAAAAATATTGAACAAGTGAGGACCCAATATAGAACCTTGGGGGACACTGGTGTTAACAGGAAGGAATGGGAAGGTGACAGTTTTCCAGTGTATAGATTGCTTTCTATTAGATAAGTAGCTTTAAAATCAGCTTAAAGAGGGGCCGGAGAAATGAAGATCAGAGAGTTTAGTTATCAGTTTAGAGTGCAAGACAGTATCAAATGCTTTGGAGAGGTCGAGGAATAAGCAGGAAACTAGTAGGTTGTTGTCACGGGCTTCTGCTACTGTTTGGGTGAATAAGATTAGAGCTGTTGATGTACTGTGGGGGGGGGGTCTGAAGCCATACTGGGTGGGAGTAAGAAGGTTATTATCTAGCAGGTGTTTATGTAGCTGAGTGTGGATGCATTTTTCTATAATTTTGGAAAGGGGGGATAGTATAGCAATGGTACGATAGTTGGATGGGTCAGTAGAATTTCCTCCTTTGTGAAGAGGGATTGTGTAGAAGGATTTCCATACAGCTGCGATAAGAGATTCAGTAACAGAATGATTAATAAGGATAGAGATAGGGTTAGTGATACCATTGGCAGCAATTTTAAGAAACTAGGAATGTAGATTGTCAACAGAGGGAGAGCAGGGCTTATGTTTATTTAGGTAAGATTTGATGAAGGCAATGGGAACTGGCTGTAGGGGGAATGTATTGGAGGAAGGAAGACTGGGATGTAAAGGTAGATAGAAGACAGTAGAGCTACTTAGAGTTAGCTTTTGGATTGTTTCAATAAAGTAATTATTTAAAAGGGCACCCGTCTATGAGGCAGTATTGAGAGGGGATGGGTTGGGGAAAGAAGGATTACCAGGGTGGAGGATTTTATTTATGGTAGACCAACATTTTTTAAGGCTGTTATGTGGGCTACTTTGGTTGGAGGCAAGGAAAGTTTTTTGTCTCTGATAACTAGTTTTTTACACATTTCTAAGTTCCTTGTAGTTTTGGAGTAAGAGAGAATTTTATTTCTGGCCCAAGTTTTTCAGGCAGCATCCTTCTGATGCATGATAGACCATGTTTGCTTAGTTAACCAAAAAGCACATTTTGATTTTACCCTGATTTTCCTGGAAGGTGCCACCATGGAGTTTAGTACACTTGGAAATAGAGTACTGAAAGAGGTTACAGCATCATTAAGGGGGAGATTTTTAAAGAAGGACCAGTTTATGTTGGAAAAAGTGGAGATAAACTTGTCTGGATTGAAGTGAGTCAGAACACAACATTTTAGTTTTTTGTCTTTGATAACTAGTTTTTTTACACATTTCTAAGTTCCTTGTAGCTTTGGAGTAAGAGAGAATTTTATTTCTGACCCAAGTTTTCCAGGCAGCATCCTTCTGATGCATGATAGACCATGTTTGCTTAGTTAACCAAAAAGCACATTTTGATTTTACCCTGATTTTCCTGGAAGGTGCCACCATGGAGTTTAGTACATTTGGAAATAGAGTACTGAAAGAGGTTACAGCATCATTAAGGGGGAGATTTTTAAAGAAGGACCAGTTTATGTTGGAAAAAGTGGAGATAAACTTGTCTGGATTGAAGTGAGTCAGATCACAACATTTTCTGTAAAGGTATTCTTTGGGAGGTGTTGGGAGTATCTATGGATATAAACAGGGGGAATGGTCACTTAGAGAGTTAGGGAGAATGCCAGGGTTATGGTAGAGAGAAGGGTCAGAAGTAAGGATCCAGTCTATTATAGATCCTAAAGTAAAGCTTCTGTTGTACCTGGTAGGGGAAGATATTGGTGGAAGCCATACAGACTGAGACTATGAGTAGGAGATGAGGAAGAAAGAGTGGTCAAATCTATATTTACGTCACCAAGTGTAATGGATTTGTAAAGAACATTTAGGCTGAGCCAACAGAGAAAGTTTTCAAGGTTAGGGATGTTTCCCCCTGGGGGATGTTGATGGATACAATGGCAAATTTTTTATAGGAGTAAAGGTGACAGTTTACTATTAGTATTTCAGCAGGAGTAAAGTTACGTATGGAAAGTGAAAGTGGAAAGAGAGTAAGTTGGTTGGAGTAGAGGACAGCAACACCTCCACCTCATTTATTTTCTCTGTCTGCATGTAAGATATTGTGTCTGGGGGAAGGATTTCTGAGTTAGAGATATGAGGTTTTAACCAGGTTTCTGAGAGGGTTATGATGTGGGGGAGTTAAGGTCAATCCATGAGTGCAAGTCTGCAGTTTTGTTAATGCTTTGGATATTTAGAGATAAAATAGTTAGGGATTTAGGAGATGGTCTATGGATATGGGGCATTGTCGAGTGGGTTGAGGTGTGGGAAGTTTGCTTGTAAGAGGTGGTGATGGGTGGTCCAGGGTTGGGTTGGATGTCGCCATCCAGGAATAGTGCATCAATGAAATCAGTCAGTAAGGAGAGTAGGTCAAGTGTACATGGAGTTATGGGTTTTGTAAATGTGGAAACTGAAACATTAGGCTATGTCTTAATTGAATAGTAAGTGGTAGGGGAGATAGGAAATAGGTGAGGAGAGATTAGAATTGTGTGAGGGTAGCTATAATTGTGGTTGTTGTTTGCGAGAGTTGGTGTTGATGCTATGTAATGTAGAGGTATATGGTATTAAGTAGATAGTGCTAGTAGGAGGACAAAGGGGATAAATAGGTGGTTAAGTGAATGTTAGTAAGAGCAGTGAGGTGTTGGAGGTTTAAAGAGAGATAGGTGATTGATAGTGAAGGGGACTAAGGCATATTAGAGAGGAGGAGATTAGGGGAAGGTATGGTAGGAGGGGATTAAGGTATATGGGAAGGAGAGGGAAAAAGAGAAGTGGGAGGGTGAGGGGATTGGTCAGAAATGAAGGGGGTGGACAGTAGAGAAGTATAAAGAAACTGAACGTGGGGGTGGGTGGGAATGGGGGTAGGTTAGGGGAGTGGAGTGAGCCCAAGCATAGAGAGGGCAAATGGAGCAGGTCGACCCGGCAAGGAGAAAGCACAAGAGGAAGGGAAAAAAAGAACAACAATAAGTAAGGTAATTTGAGTGAGCAGGTAATTTATGGGAGCCCTATGCTGGCTGAAAAGAGAGAGACAAGTAGGTAGTACGTAATTAGTGAAGAATAAGTATTGAGGGAGAGGGACTGAAGGCTATGACTCTATTGAAAGGGGCTAAATACCTTAACAAAAATCAAATAAGTTAAGCAAAATATATCAACAGTGAAACAGATGAAAGGGATTGGGTGGTCTAAGAGGAAGAAGGTTTGCAGGTGTTGCCCCTAGGGTATGCACTCTAGCTGATTGTAACAGATTTTAACAAGACATAACAGTAGTCACAAAATCAGGCACCTACACTACACAAGTGGCAACAGCAAGGTTTCTGGAGTTAAAGCTGGGGCTTCAGTCTATTTTTTGATGATTTCTGGTTAGTGTTTCCTTTGTTTTTAGCTGGAGTGAGAGGATTCCTTGCTCGCACAAGTGTGTATGTGGGGGGGGGGTGACCCAAAGCGATCAGGTACTCAGTTGCTAGAAACAGAGTATTCAGTATGCTGCACAATATGATCCTGCGGAAACAGCTGCAGCGGGATCATCACAGGGAAGGGACACACAGCCCCCCCCCACCAGTGCCTGCATTCTCACAGCCACACGCACAGGGGGACTCAGAGGAGGAACCCCATGAGGCTGTCTCTGTAGGCAGATGTAGGTGTGCCCAGTATGCCCTGGCCTTGGCAAAAAGGCAATGCATAACAAATGCACTGACAACCTAGGAACCTTGGGACTGACACCTTACTCCAACTCACATATATAATAAAAAGGATGCCAGCCATACCACACAACCTGTACATTACCATGTAATGGCTGTGTACTGTGTGCATCAGTCATAGTCAGCCCTGAAATACATGAGTCACTCTCCTTTACAACAAATGCACGTGGTACTAGACTATGGTAACATATGCATGGACCTGCTGCATGTATGGAAAGCAAGGGAATAGAGTGGGCTGATGGGCTACTTGTGGAGAAGTGACAGCTACATGGGACAACAAGTACTCTATATAATACTGAGTGCCCCATAATATGCATTAATCCACATGACTGAAATACCCATTGCAGTATGCAAGTGAAATGCCAAACAGCAGGATCATAGGTCAGATGCACAACTGTCACTGTCAGAGTCCCCTATCCCCAACATATCAGTGTTCCCATACAACTGCAATAACAGTATGTTTCCAAGAGTGTATCAGCAGACCACACAATCCTAGGGCTGTCACAAAGACCCTGGCCACATGTTCTATTTTCCACAAAATGGAGGAGTCACAGCAGTGATCACAGTGCATGTCTGTCTGATGTTGATAGTGTGAGGATTTAAACCTCACTTTCTGGTGGCTGGTGCGGCTCACTGGGCTAAGTACATTAGCATGGTTGATAGTGTTGATGGTTCAAAGCTGGCTGTACCTACAACATTTGCATGTGAGGTACTCTTATAGTAAGAGTCCCACAGACTGTCAATATGCCACAATCTCTTATGGCAAGTAAGCTGGACAAAGCCAGAGACAATGGGAGACAGAGGACCAACTGTACAGGCATTATACATGCTCTGGGTCACCTAGTTGGTAGCTAGTATAACATCAGGTTGCAACAGGTCAGATTAGCAGCAGGATGTAAAGGCTAGTAAGTAACTGTCAGTACGTACAACAAATACACTGGGCTCCATTTAGTAGTATAGTACCAGAAAAACACAACTGTATCAGAAACAGAGCAGGAATATGGGGTGGAATGGTAGACATCCTGCAGAATCATGTAGAGTGAGAGGTATGTAGACTGTCACCCTGTGTGTGGTGTTACATCATGTTCCCCAGTCACACCATCCCGACAACTGCTTAAAGCAGGAAATCTGGACAAAGCCATGAGCAGTATTGGGACAAAAACCCAAATATAAGGAGAAGGATTAACTACTGGCCAAACAAATGTAGAAAGTTCAGAGAATAACAGGTCATGCATTAGCATGGGTTTCCTGACATGTATGGAGTCAGTAACTCAAATGTCTGTCAGGATTTCATAATGTCAATCTATAATGCCATGCCAATAATGTACCAGAAAATCACAATCCTATGTAGAATGTCACACACATACATATTATGTAAAACTCTGTACATTCTATTACAATCTGTACAGTTGATAGGTATGAGACATATATTACATTCAACACACAGCCGGGGAAAGCCTTGGACAAAATGTCATGGAGGTGCTGCAGTGTTGAATCAGGTGCAGCAGCCAATTAGCTACAGCACACAAAATCCCTGACTGGAATATAGGTAGGTCTGGCCTGGAGTCAACTTGTAAGTACTGATAGTCACAATGGGCATGCTCCTACACTTAGCTAACTTGAGCCTTGATAACCTGAGTATGATGCCTCATCTGCCTAAGGAACTGATACGTGAAAATATGTCTGCACATACAGACAGCTATTTATATATGGATGTCTCTCCGTATCCCTCTCACACATGATTACCCTACCTATCAGTATATGGCATATATATATATATATATATATATATATATATATATATATATATATATATATATATCTATATAAGAGACAGAGAGAGAGAGAGCTACATAAATGTGTAGAGTGATTTAGACCCTCCACATATATGTATATAACACAGTCACATAACACATACTCACAGTTACAATTACATCCCTGATATATATATATATATATATATATATATATATATATATATATATATATATATATATATATACACCCACACATGTGTATATGTTTGTGGGGATGTATGAATGTCCACACTTACATGCAGAATGCTAGGCTTATCTACACCTACACACACAAAAGTTGTCTGATGGTAACAGACCAAGGCCGCATCATGACAAAATCTATCCAACCACAGAACCCTGTGCCTGTGGAGTGTCACCCTGTAGTCAGACAATGGTTAGCAGGTGTTGTAATGTGCAATGTCTTCCATGCAGGACTTGGACAGGTCATAATGTCACCAGCCAGTTGTCCACCTAATTAACTGCAACTGGCCCGACATGGTGAAACTAGTACCTGTACACACATAGCAGGGATATTAACAGGTACCACACTGCTAGGACACTAGGTACACTAACAGCATAAAGCAGGTCCATGCTGCAGGCCACACATGCTGTGTAATACAAGAGTACTTGTACAACAGATGCAACTGGTGGCAGAGGCAATAATACTGTGAGCTATAGTGTGTAACAGTAGATAGGTAGGGGTTCTAATCTCACTTCAGCCACCCTGTGAGTGTAGATATTCCCCTTACAACAGTACAGACATGCCCATCTGGCCTATGTATGTGTAATGGTTAATCATTTTATGGCCCTGTCAACACCTGCTGTTGTCATCCACCTTAACAGCACTGGCTGAGAGTCTAATAACATATAAGCTCTGGGGCACATGTGATAAGTCCATAGTGCTATAGTGTATACTACTAGATAGGTAGGGGTGCTAATCTCACAACAGGTAACTGTGTGTGTGTATAAATATATCCCCTTGCAGCAGGACATACATGCCTGTATTGCCTATCTCTGTACAATGGTTGTACATTTTAAGGCCTTGTGACTACCTGTCAACCTCCCCATTGACCTCCTTTACAAGGCCTGCCAATGTCATCCAGCTTAACAGCACTGTATGACAATCTAATAACAGATAAGCTCTGTGGCGCATGTAATAAGTACATAGTGCTGTAGTGTATACTACTAGATTGGTAGGGGTTTTAATCTTGCAACAGGAAACTCTGTGTGTATGTGTGAATATATTCCCATGCAGCAGTACATTATGGCCATATAGGTGTGCAATGGTCATGCATTTTAATGCCCTGTTGGTCCTAAATACACTACATTTACCTAGGCATAAATGCTCTCTGCCACCATCTACATTTGTATGTAAACAACACCCAGATGACAAATATCAAGGGTAGCAGGCCTTGTCACAGGGTATGCATGCATGATTACCCTGACTGCCCCCATTGTCTGTGATACACTGTTCTACACTTATGCACCCAGGTAACCATGCATGTAAAAAGCTGGACCTTGCTGATGTCATATATCTGCTATGCTGCTATGCTATCTTGTGATGCTGTATTGCCACAAAGTCTCCATAGCTCAGCTACATAGATGCCTGGAACAGAAACATACACAGTTATGTGAGACATCTATCAGTTTGTAGCACTATTGGCAGTCTAACATCATGCAAGAAACATACACAAACTGTGATGTGTATGCATGACACAGACAAGCATACATCACCTCTCATGTCCACAACAGCTTGCAAGGCACAACACTACCACACTACAAAACCTACATGTAAAGTAATAAAATCACCCTGTGCATCAGACACATATTTGCATGTCCCTGCATTGATAGCATGGATGTCAGGGATGTGGCACAGGTATCATCACATGCACAGGGTGTGGTGTGTGGGCACCAGAGGCTTAGGCTGTGCCAAACAGTTGACTGCATGTGTGTGAGTCATGAAGAGGTGCTGGTTAGATGGGCCATGGAGTGGTGCCATGTGTGTCTGCTTTGGACTTGCATGTGAGAGTGATGTTTGATTGTGTGTGTTTACATAGTCAAGCCAGTGCTAGCCCTACACATGTATATTTTGGACAGTTGTCAACCATACATGGTAGACTGGAGAGTTAACTGTCTTCAGCCATGAACATGGGAACTGGTTCTGCCAGGAGTAGCAGTGGCACCACCATGCCCAGGGTCAGATGCAGTGCTAGTAGTTTAAGGTGACTGCTGTCTGATGGGCCCATGTCCCACATTGGACCACCCAGGACCATGTGCTCATGGCCTGCCATGTCATGGTGTGGACAGCACACTCCCTTCTGTGGTGCTGGAGGTACTGTCACTATGGGAGCATGAGTGTACACAGCAACACGGACTCTCAGCAGATGAAGTTGTTGACCTATGGCCACATGTTTGATGCCCTACTCCAACCAGATGTTCCAGCACAGACAACATGCTGCGAAATACTGACACTGTCTCAGCCCACCGTCCGTTCACTACATCAGTGAAATAATCCATGGCATCACCAATGCAGTGGAAGCAGGCACAGATCTCAGACTGTGCTGCATCCATAATCCTGACATCCAACTGGTGTTGCATTCGGAATGTGCCTGTGCCTCAATGATGGACCGAAACATGCAGCGGGTGACCGGTGATGTGACACTTGTGACAGGTGGTGAATGGGCAGCAGTCCTCCTCTGAGCACCCCTGTCAATCTGCCCGTGTGGGACCTCACCAGCTCTCTGGCTATGGTCAGTGTCTACACTCACTGATGCTATAGTTGGCAGAGTGTTCTATGTCACCACACTCTGACTGTCCTATATCTGTGGCCTCAGGTGACTTGGTATGTGTGGGCATATTAAGTGTTTGGGGGGACGATGGAGGAGGAATTGGGATGTCAACCCATGGTACAGATTTAGTCCACAACAACCCCACCTGTGCCTTACTATGGCCACCATCATCATCAGAGTCCAATGAGACACTGACATCAGATTGTGAGGGAACAGACACCAACCCCCATGTTCACCTGTGAGGGAGAAGTCAAGATAAGTACATTACTACCTGCCCTATTATGTATGGTAATCCACACAGAGACATAGACATGAGGAGTCATAACTGCATTACATATCACACATCTTATTTCTGATCCCATGCACAACACACAAACACATGACATACACATACAAGAGAGTCCCTTTATAACATGCACTGCAGCCACATCCAGTTAATGTTGTCAACACAATACACCTGTGTCATAAGCAATATGTCAGTGTATCTGATAGACATACCCCTAAAACATAGTGCAACCTTCGTGACCATACTATGCCAGTTATAGTATCACTGCCTCAACTATGTACAATCTCCATATTGTGTGTGAACAGGCATCTGTGAGTGATTGCCTCCTGTATAACAGGCTGCACAGTCCTTCACAAAATTAAGTGCAGATGTGTTAATGTTCCTGCAAATACACGGCTGTAATTACTCAGTCAATGCACTTCATTTAACTGATCCACAACTAAACAAACAACCTAGTCTACTCTGGCTAATCATAACAGTTGCGCCTAGGTCAAACTGGCAGCTCTTAACATTCTTAGGGTATATATCATCCATAAAACAACTGTATCACACTTACCAGGTACAGGACCTTGGACTCTGGCCACACCTGATGGACCTATGGAAATGATAGGGAGAGGTATTGTCAGCAATACCAAATGTGGCATTGTTACAAGGCTTTGTGCCCACTGAATGGTGCACCATGACGGTTATCCCACTCCACAAAGGGGGAGCCAAGATAGACCCTGGGAACTACTGCCCCATTAGCCTGATGAGCCTGGTCTGTAAAGCCATGGAACGTATCATCATGGAACTCATAAACAAAGACATTGTAGATCTCCAAACTCTGAACCCCACACAGTTTGTGTTTGTAAAAGGCAGATCATGTATCCTAAACCTGACAGACTTCATTGAAGCAGTCATCAAAGCCATAGATGAGGGTAAGGTGGTTCACATAGCCTATCTAGATCTTGCCAAGGAGTGCTAAACCCTCCCCCACTCTGGAATTATAGATAAACTCACTAAACTAGGCATAAATCCCTATGTCACAAGATGGGTTGCCAACTGGCTTACTGACAGAACCCACACTGTGAAAGTAGCAGACTCCAAATCAGACTTCAGACCAGTGACAAGTGGAGTACCACAGGGTTCAGTCCTGGGTCCTCTCCTGTTTGGTATCTACTTCTCTGAAGTACAGGCTAACACAGAAGGTCTTTGGTTAACTAAATTTGTAGATGACTGCAAACTAGGAGACATAATCGAAACTCCTAACGATGTGGATATCCTACAAAAGGGACTCATTGAGACAGATGCCATGGCCTCAAGCTCAATGCCAAAAAGTGCATTGTCATCCCCTTTGGTAAAAACTCTGTACCCATGAACTACCACATAGGTGGTAGTCTACTTAATACCAAGTGTGATAAGAGACCTTGGAAAACAGGTGGACAGTGGTCTCTCCTTTGATAATCACATTGCCACAGTGGTCAGGAAATCCTTCTACATGGCACACCTCATCACAAAAGGTTTCTCATCCAGAAATAAAGAGGTCATTGTTCCCTTCTACTCATCACTCATTAGACCCATTATAGAGTACAACTCCCCTTTTGGTATGTACCTCACAAGACATGTACAACAACTGGAAAGGCCACAAAAATACCTCACAAAGAGGATTACTGGCCTCAAATATATGCCCTACGGAGACCGTCTCAAAAAACTCCAGCTTTACTCCATCACATATTGCCTACTCAGAGGTGATCTCTGTCTAACATACAAAGCTATGTCAAACCCTGAGCTGTTGGACATGCTCCACTTAAAGAAATCCCAATCCCTTATAGCTACATACTCTAGGGACCTAAACCTTGTCACCACAATAAACAGAACATGCTGGAGGGATAGACTCCTGTGCCAGAGACTTCCCATACTCTGGAACAGACTACCTATTTATGTCAAACAGAGCTCCTCATTAGCACAATTCAAGAAAAATCTTGATGATTGGATGGGTAATAGGAAATTCATCCCGGGGATCACTTCTGTGGCTGTGCTTGACAGGGGCACAGGAAAATAATTTTCTGGGGTGGCGAAAGCCAGGGTACCTTTTTGGCTAGGTTTGTATAGACACTAGGGCCAATAGCCTAGTACCTACCTATGAACCTATGGACCTATAATATGTGTTTATACCCACATGTACAATAGCTAATGTAATATGGCCTATATTGCTGACATTCTGTGTTTGTGTGCACATCTGCACAGTAAAACCACCCCCCCCCCACAATGCAGATGGACTTGACACCTGTTTGCTGGTATGCAGAGGCTGCCACAATGACTGATACAGTATTACAGTAATGAACATGGGAACCTTACCTGGGCACTCCTCTGATGTGGATGCTGTGACACCCACCTCCAGGATGTATGGGGTGATGGATGTTTGTGAGGTGGTGGTTGTTCCCAGTGATGGCTGGTGACTTCAAATCAAAGGGGGGCTGCAGGAGACAGCTGAATGGGTCGGGTCAATGGGAATGGGTGTGGACAACTAGAAACTAGAGGGGCTATGCTCAAAACCACAAAAACTGTAACTTTAATTAAATATGCTGCCCTGGATGCCAAACCATCATTATAAGAGTCCAATCAAGACAAAGTGAAGTATAGAAGAAAAAACATATTTCAATGCATTGGTTGCATAACAGCTTACTTAATATCTAGATGGAAACAAAAAGGTTGTGAGGCATGAAAAAATAAATTACTTTTTAAATATGTTACTGGAATGCTAGTCAATATCAAGTATAAGAAAAACAAGCAGCACTCAACTTGAACCATTTCTCCTTGCACTACAGTTCTAATTATAATTTATATTCAGCTTTATTAAAGTACCAAGTAACACGCTAAAAGTAGCAATCTCTATGATACCCCCACTTGTAAAAATGTTTCTTATCCAAAAAAAGACCTGCAGCCTGACAACAACTATCTACTTGTTTCATGGGGAAAACATGATCAAAGTAAAAAATAAAAGGCAAACAAGAAACAAGCTTGAGCTACATTGCTTAAAGGATTACTGCACAGGTCATGGACCACACAAGATAGACTGGCATTCTGTTTAGTTTGCAGGTAAAGCCGGCAAAGATGACTGCAAGTCTCCAACAAATGTAATGAGCTTCTTAAAATAATGTAATCTTATCCTTTATTACAAATACTGTCATATGCATTTCAATACCCAAAGCTTATACATTATCTAGTTATGTAAGTATTCTCTGCACAGCAACAACAGAAAGTCTTTCAATGTTGGCATTTCTTTAACAGTATGCTTATTAATGCTTACTTGTATTTTACAATCTCAGACAAGCTTACCTGATGGTCATTAAAGCATTGCTACTTAAACACAGAACAACAGGCACTTTCTGAATAATAATAAGCATAAATCAACAGTATAAAAAGTATGACAGAAACCAGAACATTTGGCAAAATTAAGGACAGATGAAAAGCCACTGTAGTATTTGTGTCTACCTTGGATGGGGGGATACTCTGCACATTTACACTGCATAACTGCTCCTTGTCTTACTTGGACATATCCTGAGTCACTATATGAAGGAGTGGGGTGCAACAAGTATGTCCCAATTTGAAATGTCTCTGGTCGACTGTGATGGCCCTGACACATTTGTCATACCTCTCAACCTCAGAGCAAGAAATCTGGGTAAAGCCATAAATAGAAGTGGGACAAAGGCCCAAAAATAAGGACAATTTTAAATATTGCTCTTATAAACTTAGAAAGATAATAGAATAGTAGGTCTTGCATTACTAGGAATTTTCTGAAGGGTATGAAATCTGAAACTGAAATGTCTGTCATTATTTTCTAACTTCTGTCTTTAATGATTTGCCACTAATTTGCGAAAAAAAAACACAATTTTATGAAAAACAGACCAAAAACCTGATGCAAAGATATAAAATAGCCACACAATACAATGGGAACCTGTCAAGGAAGAGACCCTTTTTTAATATTAGTACTGCTAACTTGAGCAGCTGACAAAATAAAACAATTTACATGCATTTCTGAAATAAAAGTAATCTATAACGCTTGATTATTACAGTTATTTATTAATTGCAAACCCTCCACATTTTCTTCCAAAATTGCCATTTTGTGGAGGGATTATTAGGGGAAGAGCAACATTTTGAGCCAAAATCAGGGACAGTTGAGAGGTTTGGATATGCCTAATTCTATAAAGCAATTTATTTACATGTACCTCTCAACCTGTTAATGCAGAAAATCTGGACAAGGCCAAATACATTGGGGGAACATATAAACAGTACTAAAAATTGCTCTTGTATAAACTGAGACAGTTAATAGAATAACAGGTCTTGCTTTAGCATGCATTTTTCTGAAGGATATGAAGTCTGAAACTCAGTGTCTGTCATTATTTAGTGACTTAATTCCTAAATGATTTGCCAGACAACCACAAATTTTATGAGGAACAAACCAAAAATAAGAAGCAAAAATCTATTCATTCTGCAAAAATCTGGACAGGTGAGAGGTATAGTTCAGCCAAGGCTGTCTTTGAGTTTGCTGCCCTTCCCTCCCTCACAAAATCATGGTAAAATGGAGCCTTGCCCCTGCAGCCATTCCAATGAACCATTACTTGTCTATTTCACCCCATTTACCATTAAGACTAATGTGCATACTGCTTTACTTCTGCGATAATTTGGAATTCATTTGAAAGTTTTATTTTGCATTTTACAGTGCAAACACTAATAGATATCTGCTAAACAAAGCAATGCAGTCTCACAATGAAAACAGACTTAGCATTAAACCTTCTCTGCCCTTGAAACTCACATTCATTGAAACAGCATTGAATCCCACATTCAAAGAAAATACATTTTGCCAGTGGCAGATAAAGATTAACTTTGGGTTTGGGCTGTTTGCAAATCACAGACCCCTTGCACACAAAACATACACATGCTCTTTCATGCACCTTCCTGATTGTATTAAATTATATTCATTGTACAATACAGTACAGTTTTAGAGGGCATTTTACTTTTATTGTTTTGAACATTTTTCCAGTAAACAATGAAACAAAATGCATGCACCAATAATGACAAAACTGCTCAGTTCAGAACATTTCCATCATAAAAGTCTACTCAAACTTTTACAGTCCACCAGTATCATTAAATATGCACAATCTCTGAAGAAGTAAAAGCCATCTAAATAATTCCACATTAAAGAGATCTGTAACTAATGAAGAGGTTGCTGCTAGCAAACTACTTTATATTTCATTGTTTCATCTACAAATAAAGTGCCTGTTGCCCTTGAGGAATAAATTGCCTATATTACACTAAAAAAATGATAAGCTAGTAATATTGCAATATGGAATGGATGGCAAACTGATAACAGGTTCATAGTTACTAGGTATCTTCGCCAAAAAGGAGTGCAGCATCCACCCTCTTTGCAACACAATACAGTATCAGCAATGCATCTACCTACTATGGGAGTAGAAGCCACAGCCTTCTGAATCAAAAGCAAGTATGCTACCTGTTGTGCTATTAATAATGCAAGCTGACACAGCATAAGCAGCACTAAACTTTTGCTCCCCTGCAGATCTCAGCTCCCTGTAAAATGTACTCAGCACTCAGATGTATCTCTGAACTTTGCAGCACAAGAAATCTGGAAAAGCCAACATTTATTGGGGGGGGGGACAAAAGTCCAAAAACCAGGGACACATTTTAAGCATTGCTTGTAAAATGTTGGAAAGTTGCTAGAATAAAATGCTGTGTTACTACCATACATTTCACTGCCAAGTCTTGAACCCAGGACCCTATGCAAAACAGAACAACATACCACCATGCCAAATCAGCTGTTTTGTGAAATAGACGAAGAATGAAACTTAAATGGCTACTATTTAGTGAATTCAGTTCTTACCATAGCTGTCAACCTTAGCACAAAACACCTGATCAAAGCCAATAAGGGGGGAATACAGCCCCCAAACATATTCAGTGAATTTAGTTCTTACCATAGCTCTCAGCCTTAGCACAAAAAACCTGAACAAACCCAATAAAGGGAGAATACAGTCCCAAAAATAGGGACACATTTCAAATATCCATCTTGTAAACTTAGAAAATTGCTAGAATAAAAGGTTTTGTATTACCATGTACTTTCTGAAGAATATAACGTCTGAAATTCAAATGCTTGTCATTTTTATTTATTTAACATTTGTTAACCAGGAAAGTCTGACTTGGAACAAAAAACAATTTTCAGTAGAGGCCCAGGAAGAAACACTCCAGACACATGTCTTTGTAAGATGGGAGGACACCAAATCATCCCCACACAAACACAGGGAGGACATGCAGACTCCACAAAGAAGGCACCCCAGCCAAGAATCAAACAAGAGAACCTGTAGCTATCAGGCAACAATGCTACCACTGCATTACTAACTTAGTAAGGGCACAAAAATATGGAAACCACATATTTTATGAGGAACAGAACAAAACAAATATGAGGGAACAATCTGCAAACTTTTTACAAAAGATGGTGGGTAGGGAATTCAGGCTAGGTATAGCATTCAAGCCTGTTCTCCATCACCATATAGCAAATGGGGTATTTTACACACATGCACACACAATAGGTGTGTGTTATTGATGTGTACGTATGTTTGATATATGGGGTCCTTTTGGCACACACATGTGGATGTCTGGCAAACGGTTGGCCAATAATTGATGGATGTTTTCAGAATATAAAGAATCTTTCTATCATACACCAGACCCCTCAGAATACACTTATGCTACATTAATATCTGTTAGTCTATTCATAGTATTCTTTGTATGGCCAATATGTTAGGCCTGTGTCCCCCCACTAATAATGGCTATGATCTCAATACCTGCTGTCGGGGGTTGCATGCTATGTTAGTCATAGCTCTCATGTGATGAGGTACAATTTTCAATAAAGCAGTGACCTAGCCAGAGTACATCAGGGACAGCCAGGGACACCTTTACAGCATCTGAACTATTCCTCTGTGACATTCATAGGCTGAGAGAAGCTGAATAAACAGTACATCGTGTGATATTACAGCTATGTCCAACCTTATTTACTGTCAATATGTCTCACTCATAATCCACTAGCTTTCATACAGGGCAGGCCATTGTAGGAGGGAGTCAGAAGGCCACAGCTGTGATTTTATTCAAAGCAGGCACAGTTGAGAGGTCTGCCTGTAGCTGTTAGACAGCAGAGTAGCACAAACATGTAATTCCCATAGATATAATACAGGCCTACTGTTATAATCCCTGTTCTCCATACATGCATCCTCCCATCTGTGTCCCATTATATGGGACATGTATTACATACCTGGTAGAGTGACATAATCCTTTTGTGAAGAAATCTTCAAGAAAAGTATTGATAAATCATAGTCTGTCTTGGTAAGGCAACATGCACACCTGTTTCCCATAGGCAGATGATTGCCTTTTGTAGGTAATGCTCATTAACAGATAATTGCATGTGCACAAATCTGTGGCTCAGACTTGTAATTGCATCTAAAACAGCTGTGTTGCACTTTCATTATCCAATGACATGGCTCCACAGTGCAATATTTACAGCCTTCATGTAGCCCTTGGCCCCTTCCTTAGTCATTGAGATTAACATTAGTGTGGTATGGAGACTACAGCATTGCAGAGGATAGGTACAAACACTGTCCACTGTTGAGATTGATAAGGTTTGGCCATTGTCACATGGTATTGTGATTACCTGGTAGTTCAGTGTTAAACATTGTGGATTGAGGTCAGTAAGGGGGGACAGACATGTGAGTATCAGACATCATACCTATCAGAATATGCATACTGATGCAGTAGCTGCTATTCTCTCATTTCACTATCTTTGGAGGGGCAGACTGTGAAACATGTCTCTGTTGCTGGACCTTTGCCCCCCGGCTTTATGTATGGTTTTGTCTGGATCCCTTGTTCTGGGGGTGTGAGGTTTGGTAGGTCTGTACCAGGTAGCTTAACAAACAGCTGCATATGTTGCAGGCTGCAACTGCTACTACAGCCTAGGACACATAGGGGAGAATGTGAACACTTTGGAGGACAGCAAGTTGTATGTGTAACTGAGGCAGCAGTGTCAGCTCTGTCATTACAGCAGAGCCAGGGTGAAGGTACCCTTTACAGTCCACTTGAGGGATGTGCTTAAGGTACATCTGTTATATAACAGTGCCAGTTGCAGAGTAGTAGGTGACATATAGTTAGGCTACACAAATATGTGCTGTGTGTCCCTACCTACAGGCATTTGACTTGCAAACAAGGGTAGCATTTAATTCAGTAGCAGCAACCTGGGTGGGTTAAAACTGCATGAATCAGTCATTATTTGCTGTAGTCATAAGAATGTAATTGAAGTGCAAGACATTGGATTTGAACCCAGCACTATGGGTGGCAAAATGTACACATGCAAGGCATTTAACAGACTGAGCTATTGAGTGGGTGCTCGAGCAGATGTATTTGCAAGATATATGTGCATGCATACAGTCTGTGACATACGTTGTCTACATCCATCACTATTAGCATGGCTTTCAAAGGCAGTTGTTGTGTAGCAGGATCCCAGATGTACACATATGTACTTTGCCATTGCTGCCTTAGCAGGTGTGTTTACAGATGTTACTGATGAAAGGGAATGGTTACCTGCTATCATACCTGTAAACCTGGTAGAGCAAGAACTCTGGACAAAGTCATACATGCAAGTGGGACAAAGGCCCAAAACTAGGGACAATCGTTACATATTGCTCTTACAAACATAGCATGTTGATAGAATGACAAGATTTGCATTAGCATGTGTTTTCTAAAGGGTATGAAGTGTGACACTCAAATGTCTGCCACAATTTCCTCATCTCAGTCTTTGATGACTTCCCAGAACATTGCCAGATATACACAGTGTTATGAAATCCAGGCCAAATATAGTGGGCAAAACTCTGGACAGTCTGCAAAAATCTGTACAGTTGACATGTATGCCTGGCATCCCAGGCCTGATGTACAGCCATTATTATGTATTTGGCTGTGTACTGGTATAGTGTTTGCATCACAGTCCCAGGTACACATCCATGTTTCCATTATATGTACTTGCAGTCTGCCAGTGCCAATCAATACATTTTGCTGGAAATGCCTGTTTTAACTCAGAGCTGAGTAGCCTAGTGTACTAATGCACTGTAGTAGAGTTGACAGGGGCCTGGGCTAGATATGTAGCAGGGGTGATTATTTTGCTGATTCTGCCTAACACTGCGTGAAACACATAAGACCATTAAGGCACTTTTAAGCACTGTTAAGCAGGTTTGCATGGGTTTGCATGATGTGCCACATCATGTCACGCTGCGTAGCTCCTCATAAAACTGCTCTAAAAATTATTAAAAAAAATAAATGGGGGGGATAATAGGACAGTAGTAAAATGGGGTCAAGCAGGGGGAAAAAGAAACACACTGAAAGTCAGGTAGGGTTGTGCAGGAAGGGTGTAGGAAATGAGCATAGCTCTCCATTTGTTGTACAGCAACAGTTGTGCAGGTTTTACAAAATTTGGAATTTGAAGCCTCACACCCCAGAGAGAGGGGTGAGTGCAGCATAAATGTGTCCACTGATTAATGCAATAATTAGTTGTGTCTGGTGGACATGTGTATGAGAGCTATGTATGGTGTGATTTTTTTTTTTTTTTTGGTGGGACGTGCGCCCAGGTGGCTGCAGTGGTACAGTGGTTAGTGTTGCTGCCTCACAGCAAGAGGTTCTCCAGTGCAATCCTCAGCTGGGGTGCCTTCTGTGTGGAATCTGCGTGTCCTCCCTGTGGTCATGTGGGTTTCCTCCGGGTGTTCCGGTTTCCTCCCACATCCCAAAGACATGCTGTAGATGGATTGGATACTCTAAACTGGCCCTAGGCATGAGTGCATGTATGTGTGTGCCTTCTGTGGAAGGCTGGGTGCCGAGCTGGCAACCTGACACCATAAAACTCCACTGCCAATCATGGGCAGACAGGTGATCTACTGTGGCAACCCCTAACCACAAAAAGCCGAAAGAAGAAGAAGTGGGACAGATAAACACTTTTTTTTAAGGAGAAAGTGGAATGTTGGGGGAGGGATGTAGGTACATGTTGGAGGTAAGTTGGGTAGGAGAGGTTGCATTTGCAGACAGATAGGATATACAAGATAGCTGACAGGGGCAGTGTCTGACACATGAGGGGTAAACACCTTGGACTGGGAGGGTGTTGTGGAATCTGAGGTGCATGTGCCTCCATACAGCAGCATCATGACTGAGATCCCCAGCCATGCGCAGCCAGCACTGGTCCTTCACTGCCCTGAAGGTGGCTGTGCTGGAGACTGGGCACCTGGGCCACCAGGCCCCACCAAGTTGTTGAGTCTGCCCTCAGTCTGGTGCAGGCACTGTTCATAGCTTCTATAAAGAATCCTGCACACCATAGCCAATAGCTGATCCTGGGGCCTGGGTGACACCCCACCTGGCACCACCACAGGTGGGGGACAGGACCCCTGGTGTGGTTCCACAGGACAGTGGGTACAGGGACAGTAGAGGGGGCAACACCAGCTTGGCTCCCAGATATGCTGAGACTTGAGGCCGAGTGGGTGTGAACCTGCCTACCCTGATGTGCTGTGGTTATGCAGGTAAACCAATACATATAGGTGAGTTATGAACAAAACCATTGTTAGTAATAACATCATGCCAGAACATTGCAAATTACCCCATGAAATCTCAATGCATATTATGTGAAACAAAAGAATCTATAACAGAACAGTCAGTAAAATAACAGCATGCCAGTAACAGTTATGGCATAAAGCCAGCAGAAAAGGTAATTCAACAAGATATATTAATATGCAACTATAGTAATACATAGCATTAATAAAACACATGCCCCAACATAATGTTTATGGAACAGCATATGTTAATAGCAAACCTTAAACAAGATATAACAATAATAAATGTATGAAGATAAGAGGTAGTGAAAGAAAGAAATACAGTCCATTAATACCATCATGGGCTATATCGTTGACTACAGTAATGCTATCTACTCTACAGGTCAGTCCTTTTTTATGTGTAAATATACCCTGCAGCTGCTGTAGCACATACATACCTCTCAAGCTATCTGCATGGGACATTATGGGCCAAGCAGTAATACCTGCAGGTACACAACTACAAAGAACACTTGCACATCAGGTGGACTGGTTCAGGTGCCTAGGTAGCGAGACATTTCAACTGTGGTACATTTGGCTATGGACACATGTCTGAAATGACATTGAGCTGCAGAGTAATATGGCTGTTTGTATATAAGATCCAATGAACTCATCTTTCCACTGTACCTTTGCTTTATCACTCCATCATTTGAATATAATGCCTCCTTTCATATGTACAAATCAGAGCATATTGCTCAACTGGGAAGATATTTAAAAAAAAGAAAATTAAATGCTTTAAATGCTTCCTCTATCTAATTCCTGATAAATTAATTCTTCTTATACTCTGTAGTTACTGGCAGTTCCAATGTAACCTATGCCGTGCTTTTTGAGACATGAAAAATCCAATCCTATTTGACCTCTTATTTCTTTGCAAAACTAATGGTTCTACAAACTCTCATACAAAGAAGGTAAATCTACACCAACAAATAAGACTTGAAAGAGAAATAGTTTCCTAAGTCAACAAATTCCCAGCCTATGGAATAAGTTATCAGAACAGTTCAAACAAAGTGCTACTTTGTCTAGCTTCAAGGCTAGTTTTGATGATTTAATAATAAAAAAACGCATAAATCTAAGTGAAGCAACTTTAATATAATATGCTACAAAACTAAAATTATTCAGTAAGCACTTTCGTCCACACAGTGAGCTTCATCAGACTGAATAAAATTAAATGCAAACACCTTTTTACAAAACCAGTAATTAAATCTAATTGCTTAGTGCTTTAACCCTTTCCTTTTCAAATACTCCACAAACTCTTCCTTATTCTTTGCCATTTGTATTTCAACCTAACTCATCCTCTGTATCTATCTTTCTATTTGATCCAAGATAAGGAATTTAAAGTCCACTTTACATTGACTGGTTTTATAATGCGTGCTTAATGCATTATTGTCTTTTTGAGCTGAAGGTTGAAATGGCATACTTATGTTCATAAATCCTTTTGTACAATTCCCTAGTTGTTCATCCTGTACAGAAGGAGTTATATGACATACTATTTGCCAGATATATTACATATCTAGATTTACAAGTAAATTATTTCTTAATTTTAATGATCCTGTTGTTGACACTAACCTCCTCAACTCCTGTATAAAGATACTCACAAAAATTACAGTTAAAACATTTAAACATTCCTACTTTGGTACTAACACTCTTGCACAAACTCAATTTCAGTTGAAATTAGTTTTTAAAACTTTTCTCTCTTTTCTGGACATAGACTGATGCCTCACCTGCTTCTTTCAACAAATCTGGGTTGCTTCTTAAAATATTCCACTTGCTATTCACAATTTCTAAAATAGTACTAGCAGCTACACTGTTTGTGACATGCATAGATGAATTATAATTTGTGTTTGGAAATTTAGCACATTGCTTCCAGCCTGAATCTATCAAATCACATACTTCCCTTCAATTTTCCTCCACTACCTTGCCAGGTTAAACCCTACTTCTAAACTTCCTGCATAAAACCACACCTCCTTCTTTAAAATCTTTATAATTTTAGTTAACATACTAGCCCTTTAACAATGTTAACTTTAGTTTTCTTTGGGTACATACTGGTGTAATCTAAATAAGCATTATTTTGTACATCTTTTTTATATATCTCAGTAAAATATCTTTCATTTTCTTTGAAAACAGCAATGTCCAAAAAGGTTATGCTTTCTTTGTCATATTGCCAAACAAATTTTAAATACAAACTTACATTATTAATATGATTATAAAATTCTTCCAAGCTCTCATAACTTCCTCTCCAAACTAAAAACACATGATCTATAAAACATTTGTAGATTAAAATGTGGTTAGAAAAAATACTCTTTAGAATGTGGTCTTTTTCCCATCCATGCATGAAAACATTTACGTAGCTCAGACCCATAGCAGCCCTCATAGCCACTTCATTAGTTTGACAACTTATCATTGATTTCCAAATAATTATAACTTAAAATAATTTCTACAGCGTCCATTATTAACTTGATAGTATTATCTGAGAAAAGCTTGGAATCAATTAATTCAAATCTGACAGTATCCATACCTTCATTATTAGGGATAACTGTATATAATGATCTAATGTCTAAAGTAACTAAAAAATCTGTTTCACAAGCACTTACATTATGTATCCTTTCCATAATATCAAATGTATCTGTTATATATGAGCTCTTCCATTCAACAAATGTCTGTAGGTGCTTATCTGCATATATTGCCAGCCCCTCTGTTTTGCTCAATTACCAGCCACTGTTGGTCTGAGTGGGTTATCATCCAAGCTCTTATGTATTTTAGGAAGTCCAAAATTCCTACTCATTTTAGGATTTTCAACTCTTAAAAATGTTCTAATATTTTCAGTTATCCTCCCACTACTAAACCAATCTTCTATGACAAAATCTATAAAAGCATAAGCTTTCTCAGTTTCAGAAAAACAAGCAGGCTTATAATAATTTATGTCTGACAACAATTCACAAATTTTACTATAATAATCCTTTCTATCTAAAACAACCAAAGCATTACTTTTGTCTGCCTTGGTAATGATAATACTATCATTGTTAACTAGACTGTAGAAAACATTTTTTTCAATAGACATATTCAAATATTTCAACACAGGCTTCTTATTAAACATTGCAATCAATTGCATTTCAGTTACAGTCGCAAATAGTTACAATCCAGGAGGGTTGTATATACTAGGTTTGTTAAAGTCACCAGACAAATTCACATCAGACTTCTGTAAGAACCTTATATTTAGCTTACACACATAATCTCTAAAACAGTTTATAGTACCAAAGCTGTCAGCCCTTTTCATAGGGACAAAACTCCATCCCTTACTCAAGACTCTGCAAGCAGCATCTTCTAAAAATACAGATGATAAATTCACTGTTTTAAAACTAGTCTTGATGATTTGATGGATGGACACAGATTTACCAATGTTATCATATACAGCCCTGTTTGATTTAGGAAGTGAGAACTATTAAGTATTTATAAAGGGTGCAAGAACTTTTTAAGTGTTTCTGCTTTAAGGTGTATATAGATAGGTATATTATGGTTCTTGAGATTGATTGCCTAGTATTGTTCTTATGTTACTGTTTTTACACAATTTAATTTCTCCACGTCTTCTAGTACTATGATGAGAATGGATCCCATTTCTAAGTGAAGTGCAATTAAAGTTCATGAAATTAGTATTGTTTCAATCGTTGATGTTAGCCAATTTTGGAGCACCCAGAATTTGTTCAGAATTGACTTGTTCTTTAATCATATGGAGTTACTTATATATTTCCTAGTATCTAATGGATTATTCTATTAAAAACACAATTTGTGCTTAGATGGTTTTGGTAATACTGTGTGTAAGGTGTCTGGCTAAGAAATGTATCAAAATAGACAGACTGACTGACTCCCAGTTGTGTGATATTATCATCCCATATAATCCTGTGCAGGAATTTAGTCAAGGCAGAAGATCTAGTCTTTCATTCTTGGATGCCAGTGTTCCTTGCAGTAAAGATGCAGTTAATATCCCCAGCTGATGCCATTAACCTTACACAAAGTATGTAAAATGCTGAGTGATGCCACCAAACAGTAGTTCTTAATGATGTCAGTGTGCTACTGTAATGCCAATTAAAACAGCTGTTCTGGGATGCATGCTGCATCTAATGGCCTGTACAAGATTGCTGCTCCTGTACTTTTCTAGAAAGTTTGGAAAATATTGCATGGACTGGATACTCAGATTTTTCCATACTTTAAGTCTTCTTTGGGACTTTTGGATGAATTTCTGAAGAAAAAAAGAGGTCAGGTGTCAAAGTTCAAATGGACTATAAAGCCTATTAATAAACAAAAAAAAAAAAAAAAAAAAAAAAAAAAGAGTCTCACATCCAAAGATTTTTGAGTCCATTAATGAGAGATGCTCTTTAACACCATGTTGTGAAGGGGCCCCCTAGTGAAATGTTGGCACTCAAAATGCCAAGTGTCACGTGTTAGAAAAAAAGACTGAAAACATACCTCAAGAGTGAATATCAAAAATGGCTTTTCACCTTTAAGACTTCTTTTTGGAGTGGAGCAAGCACCCCCCCCCGCACCCTCCATATATATGGGCCTACCTGATAACACTGAAACTGCAAAACACTGATGATGACAACACCGACACCAGAAGATCGACAATGGAGATGATCAACAGTTGAAAATCCTGACACTGAGAACACCGACATGTTAAGGTAAGTGTGGGGTTAGGGTTAGGGGCGGATTAAGTGAGTTAGGGTTAGGGCACGGGTCAGCTGAGTGTGCGATAGTGACAGACTGTAGGGTTAGGGGCGGGTTAAGTGAGTTAGGGTTAGGGCGCGGGTTAGGTGAGTGTGCGATAGTGGCGGACCTTAGGGTTAGGGTTTGGGTTAAGGTTAGTGCATAGATAGTTGTGTATGTAAGGTTTAGTGTAGGTTTGTAAGGTTTTTGGTGTGCTTGTGTTGTGTGTGTGCTTTTTGGACAGGGGATTTGTTTTGTTTGTTGATTGTCAAGATTGTGGTTTGTCGGGCATGTGGAGTTTCATGTTTTTGAACTTGCGGTTTTGTGGTGTTGGCGATTTCTTTGTCAGTGTTTTAGCATGTTGGTGTTATCAGGTAGACCCTATACATATATATATATATATATATATATATATATATATATATATATATATATATATATATATGTGTGTGTGTGTGTGTGTGTGTGTGTGTATACATATACATATATATATATATATATATATATATATATATATATATATATATATATTCTGAGATCACCATACCTCAGAGAAAAGGGAATATTCTGAGAAGTGGCATCTGAGATTTAATATATGTGTCTGATCTTTAGGCTATTCAGTCTCTGTTTCAGGACTGGCTGTAGTGGGTCCTGACATTTCAAATGGTTACCTTGTGGGGATCATAGCTGGTCATCCAGATGTAATCTCTGAATCTTTAATAAGAATGAGAATTTGAATAATGCTCCAGTATGCACAGTGCTAAAGACAATAAAGTGAGAAACAAGCCATAATGTCAGAAAAATAAGAAAAATCCAAAGCTATATACAAGACATCACAATCAGTGAGAGAAAGAGGCAATGTAATGTAAACTAAGATGCAAATGCTGCAGATTCTGTGCTTCCTCTGCTTCCCGGGGTAGCACCCTGAACAGTCCATGCCAGTACACTCAGACATGAGCAGGGATTTGAGGTCCTGCGATATTGCACAGGAAGTTATCAAAATGTCAAACCACTGTAGTTCAAAAATCATCTAAATGTAAAAGATTTATAGAGAGCAGTAATGAAAAAGGTAACATATATGTCATTTCTTAGACAATTAAAATATGCAAGCATCTAAAATGCAGTTTTATTTCCTTGCAAGCATGAAAGGTTCCTTTTCTAAGGTATAAATGGAAAATTAAATTAATTAGAAAATATTATGTGATAAGTCTTGTTAAAACTTACTGCACACAAGATTATTGAGAGCTGTCATCTGACTTATTTTTAATGTTTTGACTTCAAATTATTAGTGCTTATTCCAATAACGAAGTAAAGATTTGCCCTTGTTGTTCAAGGCTGATCAAAGTGAAAAAAATGACAGAAAGGGGATGAAAGAATAGGCACGCAAAGATATAAGCTGTGAGAAGCTGATGTGAAATGGCAAGAGTTAATGGATATAAATCCTTGCAGCTGATTGTCTCCAACTAGGAAGGACAAGAGCAAATAACGGGTCTATATGACTTGGTCGACAGTTCATATGATCGACAGTTTATTTGGTCGACAGTTCATTTGATCGACAAGCATTTTAGGTGGGGGGGCTTCACCCCCCACACCCCCCAATGTGGGGGGCTGTGCCCCTCACCCCCCCAACTATATATATATATCAACTCCAGGGTCACACAACATTGGGGAAGGGGACAAATGCTTGTGGATCAAATGAACTCTTGACCAAATAAACTGTCGATCATATGAACTGTCGACCAAGTCATATAGACCCCAAATAACACATATTAAAGGAAATCATTACAGAACTATAGGCACAGGCAGCCTATGTGACAAATTCAGCAACTTGGACTGTGGTTAGTAAGGTTTACATACTGGTCTTTGACAATTAGTGATTCCCACTGGACACAGTTTGCAGAGCAGAGTATTAATGTACAGGTATTGTTCAATAAAGTAGTAAAGTGTCTATTCCAACATGAAGTTCCAGCACATAAACTGAAATCTTCTTCAGGAGATACAGTTTCCTTTTCCCTCACTAACCATGTATCATAATGAAAGGGATGAGATTAAAAAATAAGTAAATAAATAACCAATCTAACTGAATGACTGCAGCTGTGGCAACAGCAGTTAAAACAGCCTTGATAATAGTGAGCTGTAGAAAATAAATAAATAAACAAATGGATCTATTACAAGTAGCAGTAGTAGCAGTTATAAGGACATTTTGTGTGTGTGTGTGTGTGTGTGTGTGTGTGTGTGTGTGTGTGTGTGTGTGTGTGTAGATTGCATAAAGAATTCTAATAATTTTCAACTGATATAGCTGTTATTTGTGAATTTGTTTGTTTGATACCTTAGATATGCACAGTGAATAAAGTGCTGAGTCCATTTAAGGTGTGCATGTGTGTACATGTGCACATGTTCGTTTGTGTGTGCATGTGTGTGTGTGTCTTTCTGCCTCTGTATTTGTAAGTTTTTTGAGTGTGCGCATGCATGTTTGTGTATGTGTGTGTGTGTGTGTGTGTGTGTGTGTGTGTGTGTGTGTGTTTGCTCACATGTATGTATGAGTGCATGTGTGAGTCTTGACATTATTAGGTACTTCCATAACTTTTATTTTGAATGGAAAATACTTTCTCCAACAACAAATACATATCCTATGGCAACATTGAAACATCAGGCAGAGAAGCTATTTTATACTAAAAATGTTAAAAAATATTTATAATACAACAAATACAACACAGTTTAATAGATAATTACCTAAGGAAGATAACACCCACCAAGGTGGGGCATAACAAGCATGTAACCTACAGTGTCAGGCCTCACAATGTCCCACTGTTATGCGTTGTTTGCATATTATCTGCTGTTCTATCAATGTAATGTTGTCTCTCTGTCATGTGCTATGATACATTATTCTGAGAAAAATGAGACAGTAAAGTAACTTCAGAATAATTTTTACTCCCAGAGATTGTGTCATAAATGGAACAACAGCATTGCAAAGATGGGTTTATTTACTACAAGACTGACATCTTTAATGCAGTATTATTTAGGGCACAATTTATTAATGAAATTTCAGCCTTAACATTGTATATATGGAAGGCCTTACAATTAGAATAAATGGTCACTATATGCTAAATGGCTGGTACTTTGTTAGTAAGCAGACTTCACATTCCAGAAGTGTGCATACACAAGGAAAGGCATCACTGAGCTGTCAGACTGTGAAGGATTTACATTCCCCATTTACTATGTTAACTGAAAAAAATACAAAAATGGGGCACTTCTGTCTCACAGCATCCATATCATTGCTGAGGTAGTAACTAATCAATAAACTCACCTTTCCAAGTCAAACTGACTTGAATATTATAAAAGAAATGGAAGTCTGTTTAATTGAATTTTATGTATGTTTCAGAAGAGTTAAGTGCTCGTTCTATCGGTTAAAAGTCTTTTTATCTTACAGTCCCCAAAAAAACAGTTGCACTGTAACAAAAATCATGATGAGAGAGTATATTAATGTAACACCAAACTCTTGCATGTTGCTTTTTTAGGCCTAGGGGGACCACATATACTTTCATATTGACACACTACATATATATTTTACTTGGCAATTATAATTTGTTCTAGGTAATGGAGGAATAAGGGAAAGGAGAAGGGGAAGCAGGAGAGGAAGTTAACTACGCAGGTCACATTGAAATTACCGGATGCAATAAAGTCAACTATGTCACACTGTACTAAAGGAAAGACAGTTGTAATCTCTTACAGTTCACGTATAGGTAGAAAGATTACTGAACAAATTACTGCATACCCAATCAGACTATAACCTGCTCTATTCTCACTGTTTCAATTTCAGTGGTAAACTTGCTTTTAAGGCCAATTAATCAATGTCATTTTCCCTATCCAGCTTGTCAGACTGTTATGTCTTGTTTCAATTTATCTGACTTCGGAACTGTAAGGGCCTCTTTGGGGGTTCAAAGATTTTAATTCCAGATTATAAAAATTTGTAGCCCTGCAGGAATGATTACCATTGCTTTGATTTCCTTACTTTTCAGATTTTGTGAAACAGAAAAAGAAATGTATCTTTTTTAAAGATCATTGTAGTAACTTCATTATAGAATTGTAATTGTGTGTTTTGGAAGTTAATACAATGTAGCAAAACAAGGTCCATGTGGCATCATTTTCTTTTCTTTTTTTTTTTCCTGTATGTCTGAAAACTTATTGTGATGTCATGGGGCTTTGGTTTCCTCTTGCAGAGTTCCGTGAGCATATTTAATATATGCCTGATACAAGTTTTCTATTTTGGCAATTTGGGCAGACTTCACTATAAAGACTTGATCTTTATAAATGTATATTCCTCCCATAGGTTCTGTTCTCACAATTACTTTTTTATTAAGGTTTTGGAAAGAGCTGATAAGAATTTTCCTTGGATTTCAACCTCTTGCAATTTCCTATGCAGTTCAGATATTAAAGTCCAGTTACTTGATAGAGCTATTTTATGTGTCACAGATGATGTGTCATGTGTTGGAAAACATTAAATTCTTGTGTTAGTTGCGATACTGTGTCAAAAATCAGCTAATTAATGTGAACAGCAAAAATGTAATGAAGTGTCATGACTATCTGAACACCTGGTGAGTCCTGGAAATACACAGGATGCTGTCACTTTTGGATAAATTATTATCAACTAAGAATGGTTTGAAAGCCACCTTTTTTTTCCTTTTACAATACTTTTATGGTGTCTGAGAAGCAAATGGAAATTCATTAACAATTTCATTAAACACATACATTTCTTTCAATACAAGCTTTGTAATGTAATTACACTTATGAAATAATGAATGGCAAAACTCTGTGCATTTGAAACACTGAAAACTTATACCTGAAACACAGAAAAGCAAAAAAGTAAAATGCAATTGTTTTTTGTATGTGGGCATATGGGCAATCACTCCTGCACCCCAACTGAGGGGGACAAACCCCCTAAAACCACCAAACATAAACATCTAGAATCCACAGTCATACCAACTCTAAGAAGGCAGAAATCTCTTAAATGAAGAGAATTATTGTCAAGGAATTTATAAACTACATCACCACTGACTTACTATAGAAAATGCTGACCTGTGTGGTGTTGCTCAATGTCTTGTGTTTTGGCCTAGAAGCAATTTCTCTTTGGCAATGTTTAGATATCCTGTGTAAATTGCTTCCTGGTTTATAATTGAAACTGGGAGTTCCTGGAATTAAAGTCTTTTATAAATTGGGCAATTGTTTCTTATTTTTTCTAAGGATATATTTTCTATTTTACTTTGTTTCTTTAACTTTTCTTTTTTAATTTCTTTACCATTGTGGAGTACCGAGCAAAATGAACCAATTTCTGATCCTGCTCAGAAATTTCTACTCATTCAAAATTAAAACAAAAATGAAATAAATCTCAATATGTTAAATGTTCTAATTCAATGACATTTAGATCATAACATAAGCAGAAGTATATACAACCCTTTCAAGTTGACTATAGTAATACATATATAAACTGTTTGTATTATGCAGTACAGTTTAAAAAAGTGCAACATTTCCATTAAAGTTTGCATACAATTTGCAGATTGGGTTCTGTTTAGAGAATGGAACTACTATGAACCTCTGCAAATTACTTTGACATTCTGTGAGATGCTATAAGATGGGAAGAGAATAAATAATATGAGTAAGGAAAACAAGAAGTTGGGGTCCTTATGAAGTACTGGATAAAGTTGATCAAGTACAGAAGGAGAAGTGTGGGAAAAAGACAGACAACCCTAGATAGGAATAACATAGTTGCTTGTTTACATAAATTTGTGTAGAGTAAGGAGTGGATATTATATTATAACAAGTTTGCCTAACATATTTATTCATTTTTGTTAAACAGGTAAGTAAAATAGTCCAAAGCCACTTTTTCAGCCATGATCCAAGCTATATTGACAAGATAATATATTCACATAAAAATCAATACAGAAAGTAAAATGTATAATGCACACACAATATATTAAAATAAGAAGTACATTATAAGCAACTAATGGGTTGAAAAGTATAGGAGAATATTTGACCTTTGTGGTACAAGCAGGCAGTTAACTTTTGATAGAACAGTGATGATTATTACAAAATACTATTTATTTATTTATTTATTTATTGCCATTTGTTTACTGGGAAAGTCTACTGGGCCAGGATAGCCCAATTTTCAGTAGAGGCCAGGGGAGAAAAACTCCAACAGAGAAATAGGTACAAATTACATAAAGTTCCAAGAAATCACAATAAAAGAATACAAATTATTTGCTTAGGACTTATATCACACAATAACATACCACATAATATTACAAGAAAGAACATACAGAGAATAATATACAAAATTCAAAGTTTACATAGGAATTAAATAACACAATTTGTGCTGTGACATGAAAAGAGGAGTTTGATGGTAGACTAATGAGAATTTAGAAGAAAGGAGTGAGTCTTAAACAGAGCAAGCACTCAGAAACAAAGGAATATGACATTGTGTTCACTGGATGGAATATGTAGCATTGTGAATGTAGGAAAGGGGAGGGAGGAAAAGAGAAGTATGAGAGAAAGACAGATAGAGAGAGAGGGATAAGAGAATGACAATGAGAGTTGAGAGAGAGGAGAAAGGGTGGTAAGGAGGAGCAATGGGGAGAGGAGAGTTTAGTTAGAAAATGAAAGAAACTAATAAAGGTAGTATATAGAGAGGGGAGAGAGGAGATAGGGAAGTAAGGAAGAAGAAGGGGGGAGGAGGAGTAGGGTTTTGGTTAGTTAAGAAAAGTAGATAGAGGAAGGGGAAGAGGGCAGTAATAAAAAGGAAATGGAGAAAGGGGAGACGAGAAGATGTTAAGTTCCAGTTTTCTGTGGGCAGGTTATGTAATATCAGTTTGTGTAACACAACAAATACATAACCACTTGGAGAGAAGATGCTTATGTAGAGCAATTTTATAGTTGGTGGGGCATTGCTGCAGACAGACAGAGGGAGGGAGGTTATTCCAGATCTTGGCAACATTCCAAAAGTGCAAGAATTTGCCTACCAATAGTTTTGGTATATGAATTTGGAAAATAAATTGCTGTTCAGATTGTAGAGTTCTAATCAGGTTGTAAAGGGTAATAAGAGATCTGAGTGCAGGGCAGTCACAAGGCTTGTAAATCAGTTTATGAGTGGTAGTAAGGTATAGGAGGAGTAAATAGTGTGGGAGTTCCAACCACTGTAATTCTTTTAGGGCTATGCAATGGTGTGTAAAGGGGCGGCTATTAGTAGTGAATGTAACAATCTTATTATATCAAGATTCTAGTTTCATTAGCAGTGATGATTGGAGGTTGGTTAGGATGGGAGTACCATAATTTAGAGATGGCAAAAGTATAATTAATTGGCATATCTTAATTGTAATTAATTGTAGGAAGGTATTTTTTTCTACATGCTTTTGTTGTTATGGGAAGCCCATAATCAAAGTGTGTCAATTGGCCTTGAAGAATAATTTGTTGATTTTTGATTTTGTTTGCTCTGTGTACCAGGGAAGTACATTTATCTACTGCTTCTTTTCTTTCTGGCCTTGAGGAATAATTTGCTAATTTTTGATTTTCCTTTATCTATGTTGATTTGGGAATTAAATTTCTGGTCAAGCCAAATTCCATGATATCTAAAGACTCTAGTAGAGTCAAGATGTTCTGCATTTTTATGGAGGTGGAGCATAGATGGCATACTGAAAGCCGCACTTTTTAGAGCTCCATAAAATTACTTTAAATAACAGGAAAATATTTTTGTTATTTGGAAAAAGTAAGTTAACGTTCTTTAACTTACCTATTACCAACATACTCATTTTGGAATATTTTCTTCAAAAATTTCCTGTCAGAATTATCTGGAGTTTAAATTTGGTCTTGGAAAATGAGTGGTTCAAAGAATTCTCATGCAGAAACTACTCTGAGGAAAGAAATCCAGTTGATGTCCTCTACCCTACAAGAGTTATGTTTGAAAATGGACAGTTTCAAGGACAACTTAAAAAATTTAAGAGAAAGTTGTCATAAACAAACTGAAACCTTCAAAGAACTATTACAGCAACATCAAACTAAAATATTAAATATTATTATATATTATTATATATATATATTATATTATATATTTAAAATATTAAATATTGAGGAGTCTTTGTCTGATATAGATGGAAGACTTAAAGAGGAGGAAATCCAGGGTGAATTTCTTCAGCAACAGAATAAGTGGCTTACCAATAAGATGGATGAGTTGGAAAATAGAGAAAGGAGATGTAAGAATCTTTGGGCTGCCTGAGAGAACTGAAGATTATATTAGTTATTTTCTCAATTCCTGGTTGCCTGACTTTTTAGATCTAAAGGAAGAACTCTCATACGGTATATAATGTGCTCATAGAGCTATTGGGAAACCTATCCCTTCATCTTCTACTTCCTCACCCACATCTATTATAGTAAAATTTCTTTCCTATCTTGACAAAGAACTAGTGCTTAAAAGTGCTTGGAGGAAAAGCCCCCTGAAGTATAATCAGAATTTAATCAGATATGATAATGACTATTCCTCTATAGTACTAGAAATGAGGAAAAAAGCTTGGCCACTTGTGAAGTTACTCAAGCAAATAAAATAAAAGCCCAACTTGCTTATCCTACAAAGATAAGGATTTTTTTTCAAATGAAATGAGATCTTTTAATGACATTGAGGAAGCAATTACTTTCATCAAAAATAATAACATAATGACAGTTCCAGAGGAGATGGATTGGTCATCAACTACCTCACTGAAAAGATCTCCTGAGAAAAATACTTGGAATGATGTGAAGAAAAAAAAAGCAAAGAACTGATATAAAAAGTACCACCTCTAATGCTTCTCTCAATGATTCAACTAAAACTAAATGTCAGTGTTAAAAGTAATATAGTATCTTTTGTTCATCTAGTCTCTCAAGCTTTTAGCTAATTTCATTACACTTGACATTGCTTCATATACATACTATGGTTTATTTACTACTTATATTCAGTAGTTTGATTTTAACAGTCTAACACTGCTATTAAACATTATCTTGGGTTGGGAAAATATAGGAAAGTGTTGATTAAGAAAATACCTGATATATATCCTAAACTTTGAACTCTAACAGTGAAATACACAGAAAGTTTCTGATTACATTAAGTATATTTTTACATTTTACATTTTCTTTTACTTCATAAATGGTATATGAGCTTTATATATATATATATATATATATATATATATATATATATATATATATATATATATATATATATATATACTTATTATCATTTTTAAAATGAAGCAAGCCCTTTGGTAATTCTGATTGTTTCTTGTCTCTGTTGAATTATTACATAAAGCGCAGCCACGTGTTTTCATTTAAACCACTTTTTCTTTTTTTCTTCCCTCTCTCAAAAAATGTTTTTCTCATACTCGAGACTTGCTGTTTTCCCTGTTCACATTGCGAGCATGCAAATGCGCTTATTGCATTTCCTTAGATTCTGCTCAGTTTATTTGATGTTCTTCAACCTTTCTTCATGTTGCCACTGATATAATCCTCCAAAAAGTTTCTAGCATTCTTATAAGCTATCCAATGTTGACAAGCCCTTTCGTACAGTATATCTAATCACATAGTCCCGTACCATTCATTCAGCATGACATTAGCTTTTTATTCATTCTTAAACACCTTCTTTATCTGATTTTGTATAATAAACTGTCTCCTATTTACATGCTTATTATTTTTGCCACTAGTTTGTTTTGACAATATTCATGTCACCTGTGGTGTAAGAAAATGGATTTGTTCTGTAAATGATCTTAGAGAGAGTTGCTTTAATCATCTGATATCAGGTGTTGTACACAGGGGTGATGCGATCAAAAAATTATGGGAAAAGTAATATTATATACTTCTGTTGCTGGTTAAACCTTTTATACTTTCCGTTCTCTTTAATCATCATGCTGTTTGCCATGACAGCACGTTAGCTCAGTGTTAATGGTTTAAGATATAAAAGGCCATATTTGATAATGCAGGCTTTACAGAACATATGTATTGCCTTCCTTTATGTCTGTGCGAAGCTGTCATATATTTTCCATGGGAAAGATGGCCTTAATAGGAGCTAGATTGAGATGAGTATCCCAAATATTTTATAGATGTTGGAAGGGCTTGCTGTGTGTATGGTAGAGTGATTAGCATTGGCACCGATTTGTAGCGATCCTATTTTGTTGCTTGCTTCAGCATTTGTGAACAGCCTCAGGATTTTGCTGTGTCTCTGCTGAAGCAGAGAAGCTTTGGCTTTTGACACAAGTGGTACAACATTGGGTGTCAGCTAATGTCTTTGATGCAATTATGATGTGTAACCTTTCTTTGGTTTTTAGGGTTCTGTCACACTTGCTGGGTTCCTTTTACTAAGTACTCGTTTTTTTGTTTTTTTTTTTTTTTACATTCTAGTGTGACACTGCTGTCTCATTTAGGCTCTTGGTGTGCCTGTGACTGGGGTGGGAGCCTTAGAATGACATTGGCAGGGTTGCGATGATGCTTAGTGACAGTTATTCACTTGCTTGCTTTCCTTGCTTGAGAACGTGGGAGGATTTCCCACGCAGACTGGCACTGCAAACTGCACCCTTTTGTGGGAGTTCAAGGGGATTTATTCTGGATATTGAAGGATTCAGTATTTGGTTCTACATAGTTTCCTATACGAGCTTACAGGAAAACACTTTCAACATTGTTAAGGTAAACACCCCCTTTACATTTTCCTCAATCTCTTAAAGAGACAGTAGTTTTTTAATCTCCCTAACTTCTTTGAACAAAAAGGTTTTTCAAAGTTATAAAGCAGGAAAATTCCAAGGTTCTTATGTGCATTCATTAATATTATTTTCAAACACATATATATGTTATTCTTTTTTCATAAATAATTCAGCTGGGGGTTTCAGGTATATAATTAAAATGAATACTGTCTCTGTACTCGATGTCATTTATGTTTTATATTAGTCTGATTGTATTAAGGATTGTTTGGTAAGGAATGAGAAATAATTACTTTCTCAAATAGGAAAGGGTGTGTAAAATCTTAATAGATTTCTGTCCTTACATTTTGTTATGTTCCATGAAAAAAACTTTCATTTGATGTATGATATAATAATTAGGCATTTTAATGTTGACTTCATACCTGTGATTCTTTTATATATGCTGCTTCCTCCATCCAATTTATTTAAAGTACTATAACTGCATACTTTATGGTATGTTTCCCCTTTTAGGATACTTAGTGTGTTGAATTGTCACTATTACAATGATCTTGACAGAGTGGATACCCTACTTCCCTTTTAAAGGATGGTAGTATTACATAATCCATTTTACTGTCAATGCTCCATTTCTATGATGCAGTTCTAAAATGTATTGCTTTTATGCTTAAACACTGTATGTCTGTAAATTAGTCCTCTGTGGCTTGTGTTTAATTTATGTTAAATATTCAAGTATTTTACCATTTACTGTAATCTTTTTAGAGTATATTCTAAATTAATGACAATTAAACTCTCTTCTTGGAGTTTGGAATGCAATGTAATAAGTTTGATTCAAGCTTCTTTTACAGGCAAGATGTTTTAACAGCATCTGTATTCATCTTTGTTTTTTTTTGTTTTTTTATATACACAGATTACTGTGATCCCTGTTCTTACTCTAATTCAATTGACTGAATGTAGATATCTTTGAAATATGTTGATTCATTGCTTATAGGAGAGTGATTTATTGTTTCCATTATGCTAGTGGCACTGTAGCAAGTCAGAAGTTGTAGGAAAGCACTAGCACTCTACTGTTCTGGATATGACACATAGGCTGTAGTAGATATATTTCCCAAATATTTTCTTAAAAAGCAGAAACCCAGGCTTATAGTTGTTACTACTGTTATTATACCCCACAACACATCCAATAATGTATCTCATAACCCAAATACTAAATGAAAATGTTAGTGTAATGTGATTTACTAATGATGGAAGGAAACAGGTTTATGGTAACACCTTTCTTAAAGTTCTATCTGTATTATATAAAATTGTGCTCAATATGAAATTGTTTACTTGATTTATCGCATAAAATTGTCAACTATGATAAACTTTATAGTTATAATTATATTTTAAGTGTTTATTCTCAATAAGCTTTCTTCATATGTGTTAGTGATTTAAAAATCACTTGTTCATGCTGAAGAATAATCTACCTTGCATTCTCCAGAGTTACATTTATTGGAGTCTCTATTATTTCCATAGAGATTGGTTTATTTTCTGTAATGAGGATTAATCTGACTGAACCTTGTAGTTCTCTTAGATTGGGAATGATTTTCATTCCATGTTTGATAAAAAGTTATCTTAAGTTTTTGATTGTACACATGTTTGAGATTATTGACTATATATATATATTCTTATTTTTATGGCCTCTTTTCAGTTCTATTTTATATAACTCAAAGGGATTCATTAATCAGTTTTTTAGATTTATTTTATGTATGAAAGTTATACAGAAATGACATATCAAATATCTTGTCACTATATCAGATTAAAGTATTCTTCAATAGTCAATGATTAAGATGGACATACAGTTGCTTTCTTTGAATGTTAATGGTTTAAATAACCCAAGGAAAAGATCCAACTTACTTAAATATCTTAAATTAAATAAAGCACAAATGGTATTCTTGCAAGAAACTCACTTTAACGCTAATGATAACTTAATTTGGAATCCAAATGAATTTCTAAGGTTATCCAATTCATCATATAGTAAAAAAAAACTAGAGGGGTATTAATACTATGGGGGAAAAGTGTCTCCAATCCTCAAGTTATTTATAACTATGAAGGCAAAGATGGTCTTTTATCAATTGTAATAATAAGATTCTGTAATAGAATTTGGACATTGATGAATCTATATTGGTTCCCCGGTATAGGTGTAGGAACAGTTAAAAAGCATATAGATCTCATCAATAAAACTTTGAAGGGTAATTTAAGTTTGGGAGGGGACTTTAACTGTACTTTAGATAGTTTAGAGACTATAAATAAAAGACCTTTCTGTATTACTTCTACAGGGAGAACTCTTAAAAACAGGATAGATAATTTGCAATTATTAGACTCATTTTCTCTTGGGAAAGATAATTCATTATCATTTTTTCATAGTGATTATAGATTCAATACCCAAACGAGAATTGACAACATATTTGTATCCCAAGATTTAAAAATGAAAATATCAGAATTTTCTATAATTCCCTGCCCCTTATCTGATCATAATGCACTCATTCTTAAATTTCAAACAGACTTTAAGAGATTGACCTTTACTAAAAGGATCCTGACTTACATCACTAAATTAAAACAGTTTAGGCCATGTTTGGAATTGGAAATACAATACTTCCTAGATACAAATTATACTAGTGATATAAATATAGTTATTTTATGGGATTCCCTAAAGGCTTATCTATATGGCAAAATTATTTATTGGTGTAACAACAAAACAAAGGAATGGGAATCAGAATTAGTTAATATTCAAAAACAAATCATAGAAATGATCTCTAAGAATGTGATAGATTCAGTTACAAAAAAGTAATTAGGGAGTTAAATAAAAAATACAATGATATCTTAACTCACAAAACCAATTTGGCTTTGGAAAAATTTAAACTAAATTCTTTCTCTGTCTCACCCAAATATATGCATAATCTTGCAATGAGATTAAAAAGACATTCTACTGAAAATAATATCACAAATATAATTCATGAGGGGAGAAATAATAAAAATGTCTCAGATGTAAGTGACATCTTGGAAGCCTTTAGAGTTCATTTTACAAAACATTACAATAATAATGATTCACATCATAATAACCCAGACCTAGGCTTGGATACCTCAAATATAAATAAAATACCAGAAAGCTTAATTCTAAACATTCAAAAACAAATCACGCTTAAAGAAATTAATGAAACAATTAAGGAAAGTAAGAGTAATAAGGCTCCAAGCATCGATGGAATCATTATGGAAATCTATAAATTATTTCCAGCTTCTGCTATAACAATTATGCAAAAAGCACTAAATGAAACTTATTCTCAAGGCACAATTCCACCTTCATGGTGATATTCTTTGATCACCCCTATATTAAAAGAAAATAAAAATCCCAACGTATGCAGTTCATATAGACCAATTTCACTCCTTAATAATGACTATAAAATACTTATTCTATTTTGGTTAATAGAATTAAAAAATCACTCACCCATGTCATAAGCGACTACCAAACTGTTTTTTTTTTCACAATAGACACACCCATGATAACATTCAAAGAATTTTAACCATCATAGACATTTTTAAATAGAGATAAACTTGAGGCCCTTTATAGTCACTTTAGACATTGAAAAAGCCTTTGATTCACTAAATTGGGATTATCTTTTTTAAATACTACACATTTATGGTTTTTCTATGTAATTCATTACTTTAATAAAAAAATATTTATAAAGACAATTTGGCCTATGTAAAATTAGGCCCATTTACATCTGAGGCTATTGAAATTACTATGGGTGCCAAACAGGGGTGTCTTATGTCCCCAATGTTGTTTACATTCGCAATAGAACTTTTTTCTTCAGAAATTCATTTTAACCTCAAAATTAAAGGTATTAACTTCTTTGATCAATTTAATTCCAAAATAATGCTCTTTGCAGACAATATACTACTCACCCTAGTTAATTCAGAAGAATTGCTTCATGAATTAAACTTATTAGTTGAAAAGTTCTATTATATCTCAGGCTTAAAAGTCAATAGTTCTAAATCAAATCATATATTGTTAAATAAAATAAACAACTCTAATATCAACATAAACCAAATAATTGGGAAGCAGGGCACCTCACTAAAATATCTTGGGATTGTTTTATGCAAAAACATAGATTTAACTTTATCTACCAACTATAGTAATATTGTGAATACCATAAAATTACTAGTCGGGAAATGGAATAAATTGTACTTAACATCTGAAGACAGATTGCAGCTAATAAAGATGGCTTTACTCCCAAAGGTAAGTTACAGTGCACTAGCTATCCCTATAACCCCAGCAAAAAGCTATTAAAAGAACTAAATAAGATCTTTATAAATTTTCTTTGGTACCCAAAAAAGAATAGAGTAGCTTTTTTAAAATCATATCAGACATTGGGAAATGGGAGGAATTAACTTTCCTGGCTTGGAATCTTACAGTAAAGCTTATATTTTCAAAACAGTAATAAATTGGTTTGATCCAAAATATTCTTCTGCATGGAAGACCTTAAATATTACTATATTCCTAAATTAAAGTAAATTGATAAAAAAAACTTATGATTAAATGAACATACGAATAAACTCTGGCATATTATCTGTGTTAACTTGCAATACAATTCTACTAAACCCACCAATCTAAACTATATAAATTATATTTACAATATTTTCTGGAGTTTTGTAAATAATAACATTGGTAATAAACTATAGTTACAGCTATTAATTCTCTTTAAAATTACAAAACATTTCTTCAATAACATTCCTTCAAATACTCAATTCTTGGGAAGCCAAAATTTTTACTTGCTGGTTCCAATGTATGGAAAGCTTGATAGTTATGGATGCAAGGCAGTTAATTAATAAATTTGACGTATCAAATTCTGATTGGTTAGCTCTTAATGGTTTACAAGATTTATGCAGAACAATAAAAAGTTCTTCCTTTGCTTCCATTCCTAAACTCATATATTTTTTAGGAAAAACCAAAAAAAAAAAAAAAACCAAAAAAAGTAAGAAATAACGAAGAAAAAAAAATTTAATTGTGTAATTAGCAATTTGGTTTTTATTATAAAAAGATGCAAGAAGTTTGAATGGTTATTCCTTTGAAGGCTATTTGTAGCCGAGGTACCAGAATAAACCGTTTCAGCTATTCAGCTCCAGCGCCTGGTGTTTCCTCATATATTTTTTACATGAAGTAATTTACAGGGACTTAAACTGGACAAATTTAACCTCAAATCTTTATAAAATTATTATAAATTACAAGGCCATTCCTAGTCAGAAGTTCTGGAACTTTTTCACTAAAAAATATCCATTCTTGTTATCAAATAAGAATAAATCCAGCTTATTATATTCTATTAAATTAACCTCCAATATACATATTTGGAAATTTTTTTCATGGAAACTTTTTGTTAGAGCTTTCTATACACCCAACAAAATTTCTAGATTCTCCAATTCTAATGACATAACTTGCTGGAGATGTTCCTCAAAATATAATGCTGATTGGTCTCATATTATATATGAATGTATTCATATCAAGAAATTCTGGGAAGATATTGATGATTTTTTGCAAGCCAGTTTTACAGATTCCTTTATTTTGTCAAAGTCACTATTTTTCTGAATATAAATGAAACTGTTGTTTCAAAAAAACAAAGACCTTTATCTACTTTGGACTATAATGGCAGTTTCAAAGAAATGTATCACAAGGAAATGGAAGACATCCTCCACTCCAACCTTCAATGATTTTTAATCCAACTGAAAGATGTAGCACAGCTGGAAATCAGAGTAAAGAAATGAGAATCTTTCCTAGGAAATGGCTTAATAATCCCTGGGAGAAAGTTCTCTCCCTTATTGAGACTCTTAAATGGACTTAAATTTACTTTTTTAAGTAATGAAGAAGTAAAATGACTCTTTCTAATACTGTGTAACTTTCTCTGTTTGTGTATTTCAATTTGTTTTTCCCCTTTTATTTTTTTTCCTTTTGTTTTTTTGCATACCTGGTTTGAGGCCATTTGTACATTTGTAAATAGTTCATTATAATTTATTCTTGATTGAAATGTAAAAGTTTATTCTTACTTTGTTTGAAAAAAATTAAAGAAATTACTTGAACAAAAAAAAAAAGTTGTTCTGCATTTTGTTCAATGTGAACTAGTTACCATTGTAGAAAACAGCTTTTTTTGATTCCAAAATATCATAACATTCATTGTCTTGTTCTGAGTCTGTCTGTTAACAAAGAGAAATACGGCTTCCTGTGGTACAGGGTTTGATTCCTTCAGCCCAAGTCACTTAACCAGCCAGTATTCCTGTGCTGAGTATGAAAAAGGTTTATGTAGCTCAGTGCTCTACCCAGCTATACAAAAAAATAAGTATGGTCAAGTTGTTTATAGTTTCATAGGTGTCTACTAGGCTAACTACTACTGTGCCCTTGTTAAGCCTAACCATGCATCCAAAATTATCAGTGATGAGTGTAAGAAGGGGTCTGGGAGACAAAACATTTACAAGCGGGGGCCTCAGAGATGAACCATTTACAGGTTGCCTGTGTTCATTAGAGGTATAGCTGCCAAACCAGGGATGAATTTCCTGTTCCTCATCCATTTGTCTAAGTTACACATGAATTGGATTAGGGAGAAACTCTGCTTCAGACAGGTTTTGAACCTGTTACAGGGATACATACCTGTCTTCCCAGCAGGTCCTGTTTATATAACAGATAAGGTTTATTGATTTATTTCTGTCAGGCAAAGCAATAAAGCCATGGGTAAAATCTTCAGTGAACACTTGTTTACCAAAGCAAAAAGACCAGTAATCCACACTAGCACCTCTGTCAGGTGAAGCAATAAAGCCACAAAGCTGACACAGGTGCTAGTGTGGATTACTGGTCATTTTGCTTTGGTACCTGGTTGCTTGCTGTTTTTGGGAATTATTTATTTATTTATTTATTATTTGTTTACCGGGAAAATATGATTGGGACAAAACTTATTTTCAGTGGAGGCCAGGGAGAAATGCTTCAGATGCATGTTTTTGGGATACCATCTTTAGAATGGGTAATTCTGGTGCTGATTGTTTTGTGGATATGCAGTAGGTCCACAAGAATGGAGTCTGAGAATGCTTTGTATTTCAGACATGGATCTCCCCTCAACAGCCTATAGGAGTCAGAATACAGGGAAAGGGCTTTCAGGCACTCTGCATAGGACATGTTATGTCCGCTTTGTATTCTTTTAGTGAGGAACATCTATGGCTGTTACAATTGTTGGATATGCCTGGTTTGGTATATAGCAAAGGGAGGCATTGGTCTCAATGATAAGTCTGATGAATGCTGAATACAGTGGAAAAATGACATCCTTGAACCTATATGCCATACCTTTGTTTATAAGTAGCACAACATAGACTGATTTGCTCACGACCACATATGTATGATGCTCAAAGGCTAGATTACTATCTATGTATGTCCCCAAGTCCCTGACTACTGGGTCAGCTTTTACAGGTGTGTTGTCAATTAGATAGTTGCCAGGAGTGGCTGACATCCCAAAAGATACTATTATGCATTTCATGGTATTTTGTTTTAGTCCGTGGCTCTGCCACCAGTATTTTGTCTGTGTCAGACCATCTTGGAGAATATTAGTGTCAGTGGGAGATTGTATGTCTGCTCCTAATTTGCAATCATCTGCAAATCTGGTAAGCCAGAGGCTCTTTACATTGGCTTTGACTACAGAGAAGTGAATCTCAAAAAGGAGAGGTCTCAGAGCCACTGGTGACTGACTCTTTGTAGAGGTAGATTCCTCAATTCTAACTTGCTGGGTCCTGTCTGTGAGCCATCTGAGTATCCACAATGTAACATATGGGTTCATACCTAACCTTTTAGTTTGTCAACAATGACCTAGTGAGGTGTTGTGTCAAATGTCTTAGCCAGGTCAAGGTAGACAGTGCGAACCATTTTGTCCTGGTCCATTGCTTTGGTGAACTTCTCAAAGAAGTCCACAAGGTTGAGTAGGCATCACCTGCCCTTGAAGAAACCAACCTTGGTTGGGTCCAGTGTCTATAGGTTTCCTGTGTCATTACTGATCATTTTCATAATAATGCTTTCTATGGCTTTGCATATGAAACTAGTGAGTCTTATAGGTCTGTAGTTTTCCAGAGTCTGTAGATAGTCTGCCTTTGTGCAGAGGGATGACAGTTGATGTTCTCCATTCATAAGGCACAATGCCTATTTGGAGGCTGTGATTCCAGATGGCCTGATAGGTCATGTGTCATGCTATTTGGAAGACAGTCTGTAATATTGTTTGGGACCCATTGATGCAATACTCTTGGCCTTTAGAGAGAGCACTGAAGACCTTTTCCATAATGATAGCAGGTGGAGATATATTTGATGGCATTTCCTGAGAGGATGCTGGGGGTGGGAGACAAGGGTAAAGCTAGAGCTGATTTTGGTCTTCTTGTAGGTTTACTATATGCTCTGGCATCTCTCTTTTTTAATTTCTCCAAGTTTTTTGGGCTCCTAATACCATGATGGGAAATTGGGAATGGACTCCATTCCTAAATCAAAGTATGATTAATGTTCATGAAATTAGTATTGTTTCAATCTTTGATTTCAGCCAGAAGTGCTTTTTGCAGCACCCACAATGTGCCCAGTAATGAATCCTTCTACAATTTGTGTAGAGTTACATGAATTGGTTCATAGGTCCATAGGTTCATAGGTAGGTAGGTACCAGGCTATCACTAGGGCCTATACAAGCCCAGCCAAATAGGTACCCTGGCTTTTGCCACCCAAGAAAATAATTTTCCTGTGCCACTGTCAAGCAGAGCCACAGAAGTGATCCCCGGAGTGAATTTCCTATTTCCCATCTAATCATCAAGATTTTTCTTGAAAAGTACTAATGAGGAGCTTTGTTTGATATAGATAGGTAGTTTATTCCAGAGTATGGGAAGTCTCTGGGATAGGAATCTATCTCTCCGGCATATTCTGTTTATTGTGGTGACAAGGTTTAGGTCCTATATAGCTTGTAGGGATTGGGATTTCTTTAAGTGGAGCATGTCCAACAGCTCTGGGTTTGACATAGCTTTGTATGTTAGGCAGAGATTACCTCTGAGTAGGCGCTATATGACAGAGTAAAGCTGGAGTTTTTTGAGAAGGACTGCATAGGGCATCTGTTTGAGGCCAGTAATCCTCTTTGTGAGGTATTTCTGTGGCCTTTCCAGTTGTTGTAGATGTCTTGTGAGGTACATACCAAAAGGAGCATTGTACTCTATAATGGGTCTAATGAGTGATGAGAAGAGGGGAACAATGACCTCTTTTTTCTGAATGCAAAACCTTTTGCGATGAGGTGTGCCACATAGAAGGATTTCCTAACTACTGTGGCGATTTGATTATCAAAGGAGAGACTACTGTCCACCTGTGTCCCAAGGTCTCTTATCACAGTTTCAGTGTTAAGTATACTACCACCTATGTTGTAGTTCATGGGTACAGAGTTTTTAACCAAAGGGGATGACAGTGCACTTTTTGACATTGAGCTTGAGACCATGGCTTTGACACCAGGCATCTGTCTCAGTGAGGCCCTTTTGTAGGATGTCCACATTGTTAGGAGTTTTGATTTATGATTCCTAGTTTGCAGGCATCTGCAAACTTCATTAGCCAAAGACCTTCTGTGTTAGCTTGTATTTCAGAGAAGTAGATACCAAACAGGAGAGGACCCAGGACTGAACCCTGTGGTACTCCACTTGTCACAGGTCTGGAGTCGGATTTGGAGTCTGCTACTTTGACAGTGTGGGTTCTGTCAGTGTGCCAGTTGGCAACCTATCTTCTGACATAGGGATTTATACCTAGTTTAGTGAGTTTATCTATAATTCCAGAGTGGGGGATGGTGTCAAAAGCCTTGGCAAGATCTAGATAGGCTATGTGAACCACCTTACCCTCTTCTACGTCTTTGGTGACTGCTTCAAAGAAGTCTTTCATTTTTAGGAGACATGATCTGCCTTTTACAAACCCAAACTGGGTGGGGTCCAGAGTTTGGAGATTACTAATGTCTTTGTTTATAAGTTCCATGATGATACGTTCCATGGCCTTGCAGACCCGGTTCATCAGGCTAATGGGGTGGTAGTTCCCGGGGTCTGTGGTGGCTCCCCCTTGTGTAGTGGGATAACCATCACTTTACGCCATTTAGTGGGCACAAAACCTAAGGTGAGGCTATGATTGAACATGGTACTTAGGTCGGGTGCCAGTTCGTTCTGTAGTTCATGTAGAACGCAGCCTGGGATGTTGCCTGGTCCCATGGATGCTGTGTTCTTGGCTTTGGCGAGTGTGTTTTTTACCTGTGCAGCAGTGATTACAGGAACGTTGCATTCTTCCGGTATAGAGATGTGCCCTTTAGGGGATGAGAGGGGGGTAAAGTTAGCAATGAACCTATCTGCCAGAATGTTGGCAATATCAGTTGGATATGTATATTTAGTGCCATTATGCTGTAACTCAGAGCACATCTGAGTGTTGCCATTGAGATTCTTGACATAGCTATAGAATGCTTTGTGGTTTTCTTTAGAATCAGTGGCAATTTTGTTTTCATAACTAGCTTTAGAGGATTTTATCAGGGATCGCAGCTTCTTACTGAGGCTGACCAGGGAGCTCCTCCACTCATGGGATTTTACTCTCTTTTGCAACAGTTTCTTCCTTCTGTTGTACAGTTTGTTTACGGCAGGGGACCACCAGATTGACTTCTTTTTTTTGGAGGATAGCGTTTTGGTTCTGTTTGGGATAGCACAATCCATACACTTGTGTAAGTGCTTATAAAGTGCAATTGTGTAGGATTCAATAGTCAGAACTGTATTGTCCATCTGCATGGGTGTCATGAAGTTCACCACTTCTGTCTTAAGAAGCATGAAGTTGGTTTTAGAGAAATTGTTTACAGTGGTTTCCTTAATGGGTGTGGGGGCAGGATGTGGATATCTAGGATGATTAGCTTATGGTCGGATCGGACCAAGGAGGCATTGACTTCAGTCGTGGAACACCAGTCACTCATATTGGTAACATATCTAAATACGATTGTAGATTCTTTTTTATAAAACCCATTGCTCCTACTACTATTGGAACTGTCTGGGTATCTTTCTTCGACATTGCTCTCATTTCTGCCTGCAAATCCTAATATTTTATTACTTTGTGTCTCTCTCTACTGAAGACACTGTAGTCACTGTGTGTAGCAATTTCAATGATCAATGCTACGTTGGTCTTCTTTTCATGGACCACTATATCTGTTTTTTTTTTTGCATCTATCTTTTGAACTGTTGGTAATGGGTGATGATCCCATATGATGTAGACTTCAACCTTTTCTATGATGCTTTGTGACTTGTTTCCAGTGTTTTTTAGCTACTTCAGTAATATAATGTTTGTACAATCCTCAGTGCAACAGTCTTGCCACATTATTATGTCTTTCACTAGACAGTCCTGCCATTAGTATATCACAACAAGCAACAAGGTGTGTCACTGTTTCCAGCTTTGTTTTACAAAACCTACATTTATGTGTTTTTCCCACATGTGCAATGGACTTTCTAAACCAACATGGCTCAGTATGGGTGGCTCCATTAAATATGAACTGTGCATACAATTGTGTATTGCCTCTGAGATTGTGAACATAGCTAAAGAATACTTCATGGTTATCCTTGGCCTGAAAGGTCAAATTTACCCAAATTTGGCTATGGTAGACCTTACTTTGTCCTCTGAGTTGTTTGTTTAGTTTGATGAGAGTGCTTTTACCCGGCTGGGTGCTACACCTACTAATTTTTACCATGATTTTCTTCCTTCTGTTATACGGGCTGTTGAAGGTATTATTCCAAAAGTGTGGGTTGTTTTTTGAGTTTACTGTACTTATTACTGGAGGGTACAGCTGCCTCTCTGCAGCTGATAGCATGCTTGTATATATTTCTATGAACACTTCCACATACATAGGCAGCAGTGTTTTCAATGTTTAGAGGGGCTTAATATTTTGCCAGGTTATCACTTAATAGCAGACGTTAGCCTTAGAGTAGTTTCTGAACATTCTAGGGTTAGCTGGGGTTCCAAGTTTTATTTCTACTTCAGAGGAGACCACTTAATGTTCTGATTGTACCAGAGAGGGCAGTACATGAGAGTGTGCAGTGCTCTCTCCTATTTGTGAGGACCAGATCCAGTATGTTTGCATCCCCAATCAAGGCATTGACTATCTGGTCCAGGGAGTTTGTGTTTACAAAATCCAGGAATTTCTGTGCCTGCATGGTTGGTATTACATATGATTCCCAGTTAATACTGGGATAATTAAAGTTGCCCATAAATATGGTATTCGTGAAATAACCACAAACACCATGGACTGCGACATTCTTTAATCACAAAAAGTACATGTAAAATGGGTAAAACCCTAAAAACAAAAGAAATGAGGTAAAATCCCCTGACACTTCATCAATGATAAGCGCTTTTGGATTAACCTTCTACAGATCGTAATGAATGAAGTGGGGAAACGCTTAATAAAGTCACTGGTGACCAATCAAAAATTAGCTTTAGTTCAACTCCCTCTTCTCAGATCGAATCAGAAATGAACCAATGGAAATGTGTAAATATGCATGCTTCTTCTATTCTAACAAATAGTCATTAGTAACCCATAAAAAGGTAACATTGGGCCAACGCCCTCTTCTCAGATCAAATCAAAAAGTGAGCCAATGAAAATGTGTGGATGTGCATGCTCCTTCTATTCTAACCAATAGTAGGTCTTTTATTTTTCAGTATAGGATGCAATGGAACAACTGCATTTAAACCTGGAGGCTTGTCTGCTCTCAGATTTATAATCTATTTAATTTCATTCCTTTCCGTAGCATTAGTAATGACACCTTGTCTCATTCCAACAAGGGTATTTTCCAAAACGTTGAAATAAAACCGATGTGCTGGGAACTGTTTGATGTGAACTGTGAGGCAGTTTTTTCATGTCACAGTTCCAAATATCACAGAGATGCCTCAAAACTCTGTTTTTAAAACGTTGATCAGTTTTGCCTACATAATATGCAGGACATTCTGAACACGTGGCTAAGTATACTACACGAGAGGTGTTGCAATCTGCTGTGCAAGAAAATTTCTGACTAATTTTACTAATGGGAATGGATGAAAGTGTTGCTAGTATCTATACTGTTACAAGCTGAACATCTACCACAACGAAAGGTCCCCATCTTCTGTCTTATAGGGACATTTTTCATGCCATCTTTCAAGCATAAGAGACGTTTTAGATTCTTTTTGTTTTTAAAAGTGAATCTAGACATCTCGCCAACGATCTCATGAATTTTGGCATCTTGGGTTAAAATAGGCCACAATTTCTTAATAACTTCACAGACTTCCTGGTAATCATTAGTATATGTTAAAGTGAAGTTTAGAGAGCCTTTGCCGAATCCTTCATTCGATCTTCTATTTGAAGCATTATCGGTCCTAGACATTATTGGAGCCCCTTCATTCTTCCTTAGACTAACATATTCGTGTTGTTGCAGGGAAATATCTTTAACAGAATAACCTCTATTATTGAGGTTTCTTTGTGAGAACTGGACTTCTTGTTCATAATCAGTTTCTTCTGTTCAAAGTCTGGATACTCTGGTGACTTCATTCTTCATGATGTTTCTAGAGACATGCCTGGAATGCATGCTACTTGTATGCAAATAAAGATTTTTCCAAGTGTCCTTTCTATGTATCCTGGTTCCAATTCCTTTATTATGGTTGATAAAAAGTGCAACATCCAAGAAATCTATGCTGGTATTCAAATACTGTGCGGTAAACTTTATGAAAGTGGTGGTTGCATTCAAATATGAAATGAATGACAATAATTCTTCCTCCTGTACATTCCAGATGAGTACAATGTCATCCACAAAGCGTGCATAATACACTAATTTCTTGAACCATGGGTTTGAATATATCAAAACTTTCTTTCTCTTCCATTCAGCTAAGACCAAGTTTGAGTAACTGTTTGCACATGGTGTTCCCATGGCTACTTCCCAACATTGCTAGAAATAGTTCTTACCATAGCAAAAAATATTATTTTCAAGTACCATCTCAAGCAAGCTGCAACTAAACTCCACATCAAAACTGCGAGCATGCATGCTAATGTAGTCTCTTATAGATTCAACCCCAGTGTCATTTCATAGGTTCATAGGTTCATAGGTTCATACTAGGCTATCTGCCCAAGGGCATTTATAAGCCTAGCCCATAGTTATGTGGCTTTCGCCACCCCTTTAGTTTGAATAAAAACTATGCCTATCATTTTCATGTGCCTCTGTCAAGCAGTGACACTGAAGTAATCCCTGGGGTATATCTGCGATCTCCCATCCATTGGTCAAGATTCCTCTTGAACAAGGCCAGCGAGGTGCTCTGCCTCACATGCACCGGGATTTTGTTCCACAGCATAGGGAGTCTCTGGGTGATGAATCTGTCCCTCCAGCACATTCTATTTATAACCGTGTCAAGGTTTAAGTCTCCCGCCCTTGTGGTTCTGAGGGATCTAGATTTTTTTGAGGTGAAGCATATTCATCAAATCTGGGTTTGACATGGCCTTATATGTCAGGCACAGGTCACCTCTGAGCAAGCGGTATGAGACTGAATAGAGCTGGAGTTCTTTCAGTCGTGCAGCATAAGACATATTTTTGAGACCCTTTATCCTTTTGGTGAGGAACTTTTGGGGCCTTTCAAGCTGCAGCAGGTGTCTGGTCAGATACATTCCAAGCGGGGCATTGTACTCAATCATAGGTCTAATGAGTGATGAGTACAGGGGGATGATGACCTCCCTTGATCTAGATGTGAATCCCTTCATGATCAGGTGGGCGATATAGAAGGTTTTCCTAACTACTTTAGCAACATGAGTGTCAAACGAAGGCTACTGTCAACCTGGGTCCCCAGATCCCTGATGACTGTGCTCAGTGGATTGCCACCTATATGGTAGCTAGGGGTAACCTTGTTTTTCCCAAAGGATATGATTATGCATTTTTGGCGTTTAACTTCAGGCCATGGCTCTGGCACCAGTTATCCGTTTCTGTGAGGCCCTTCTGGAGGATATCTGTGTCAGATGTGTTTTCGACTATGGCCCAGTTTGCAGTCATCTGCAAACTTTGTCAGCCATAACCCTCCTGTGTTTGCTTGTACTTCAGAAAAGTAGATGCCGAACAAGAGTGGACCCAGGACTGAGCCCTGTGGGACACCACTTGTGACAGGCTTTCAGTCTGACATGGCTCCAGCAACTCTGACCCTGTGGGTTCTGTCACTTAGCCAGTTTGCAACCCATCTTGTGATGTATGGGTTTACATTCAAGCTGATGAGTTTTTCGATGATACCTGAGTGGGGTATTGTGTCAAGGCCTTTGCCAGGTCGAGGTAGGCTGTATGGACTGCCTTTCCTCATCAATGGCCTTGGTGACTGTCTCGAAAAAGTCAACCAAGTTTAAGAGGCAGGATCTGCCTTTGACAAAGCCAAACTGGGTTGGATCCAAAGTCTTCAAGTTCCCTATGTCTTTATTTATGAGTTCCATTATGATCCTCTCCATGGCTTTGCAGATAAGGCTTGTCAAGCTAATGGGGTGGTAATTTCCAGGGTCTGTGGAGGCACCACCCTTATGAAGTGGGACCACAGTCACCGTGCGCCACTCCTTGGGTATGTATCCTGAGGTGAGGCTAAGATTAAACAGCTGTCCTAACTGTGGGTTTAATTCCTCATTGAGTTCGTGAAGCACACAGCCGGGGACACCATCCGGTCCCATGGATGCTGTGTTTTTTGCCTTAGTGAGGGCAGTTCTCACCTGGGCGTTGGGGATGTTTGGGGGGCTACAATCCTCTGGAATAGATATCTCTCCTTTTGGGGGGGAGGGGGGAGAAGTTTGCACTAAACCTGTCAGCCAGTATGTTGGCAATGTGTGTAGGTTCAGTAATTTTCACATCATTTTGAACTAATTCTGAGCATATCTGGGAGTTTCCTCCTAGGTTTCTAACATAGCTAAAGAAGGCCTTATGATTGTCTTTAGAGTCCTTGGCGATTTTTCTCTCAAAATTTGCCTTGGATGATTTTATGAGAGCTCTTAGTTTTTTTACTTATAATGATCAAAGGTGTCGTACCTTTCAAGGATTTTGCTCTATCTTGTAGTAGCTTCCTCCTTTTGTTGTAGAGCTTGTTTATGGCTGGGGTCCACCAGACTGGACGCTTGCCTTTGGTACAGAGAGTCTTAGTTTTGTTTGGGATTGCCTGATCCATGCAGTCCCAGGCATTTGTAAGTGATTCAGCGGTTTGAGTAATGTTTACCACTGGCTCAGGGGCCTTAAAGGAGACCACACTAGTTTTTAGAAGTGTGAAATCGGCTTTTGAGAAGTTTTTCACTGTGGTCTTTTTTGTTTCAGGTGGGGGCGGGATGAGGACTTCCAGCGAGATTAGTTTATGATCTGATCTCACCAGTGAGGGGTATACTTCCGGTGTTGAACATTTTGATCCCATGTTCGTGATGATGAGATCAAGTATGTTTTCTCCTCTTGTGGGGATGGTGACTAGTTGCTCCATGGCATTTGAGTTTATGAACTCCAGGAATCTTTGGGTTAGAGTGTTCGGGCTTGAGTAGTGTTCCCAGTCTATATTAGGGTAGTTGAAGTCACCTAGTATGATGGTGTTTGGAGATACATTTATCCCCTCCAATGTTTTCAGGAAAGCCATGTGAGGTTCCTGAGTTTGAGAGGGTGGCCTGTAACATGCTACAAATTGCAGAGCAGTCTTGCCTATGGTTAATTTCACCTGGATGGTCTCCGATGCATCGTGCATTGCCACCAACCTTGAGGTGTGGGTGTCCTTTATGAATATGGACACCCCCCCTCCTTTCTTGGTGTTGTCCGGATTTTGGGGCCAGAATGCATGATATGAGGTGAAACCTGTTAGTGCTGGGGTGCTCTCAGGAGCCTTGAACCAGGTTTCTGTCACAGCACAGACATCGATGTTCTCCATATTGAGAAGGGCCTCGAGTGCGTGCATCTTGAGATTGAGACTTCTGGCATTGAGCAGCATTACCCTTAGTTTTTCCTTTTTGGTGTTCTAGGGTGGTAGGTTTAGAATTTGAGCCTTGCCTAAAAGGCACTATGGGGTGGCAAGAGCCTTTGCCAATATCCGGAAGCCCAGGGGTGACAGGTGCAAGCCGTCCCTTGAAGCAGCGTGGCTTGTCCAGCATGTCATCCCAGGCAGACGGACATTGATCCCTTTGAATGACACCAGAATTTAAGCCAATTATTAAAGCTGATCATCTTATCACTGTATTGTGGCATCATTCTAGGTGAAGGTAGGATACTGCTCAAGGTCAGGGTCATACCTGCCTGGGCTACATAATCAGAGAGCTCCTCGATGTCCCTTTTCATGTAGTCCAAGGAGGTACATCTCAGGTCGTTGACACCAGCGTGGACAATGACTGAGTCGTACTTGTACCTGCTGTTGAAAGACCTGAGTGCTTGCGTTATGTGGCGGATTCTAGCGCCCGACAGGCAGCTTACTGTGACCTTCTCCTTACTCAGTCTGGTGAGCGGGACATCAGTGTGTCTGACTATGGAATCACCAATGACAAGTGTGTCTGGCATTTTGTTTGGCCTTAAGGGCTGTGACTGTTTGACACTCTGACTGTGTGGTCTATGTGTTGCATGTGTTGGGTCGTGAGGTGGTAGTTGTTTGGGTGTCTGCTTTGGTGGCCTCTGCTGTTTTGGTAAATTTTTGATCAGAGCCTCTGAGTATGTCTTTGTGTGAGTATGTGTATGATTTGAAGTTGTGATGGTACCATGTGTGACTGGGTATGTATTGTGTGTGGTTATTTTCTCCTCCTGTCTGGTCTTGCCAGTCCTATGTTGAGAGAGCTCAGCCTCCAGTTTGGCCGTATAGTTGCATCTCTCGCATGTATTTGTGTTTTGTGGGAGAAGGAGAGGATTGTCTGTGTACATGAGGCAATTGTAACATTGCCTCAATATTCCCAGGTTCACCAGTTGAGCTGGAGAGGACACTAGCAACTGATCCCTCGACATACTAGAAGTAGTAGATAAAGAGACTTTCAAAGGACTCCGGGCAAGTGGGTTTTAGGCTGGTGGGGTACTATGTATAATAAGAGTGCTTTATCAAGGTGCAAGTACTGTAGGAGTAAGTGCTAGGCTTTACAGATAGAGAATAGTCTACTTGGGAATCAAGTAGAGATGAACTTTTCAGTTAAAGGATATGCTGGTTAGATCAGCAGTACAGCTCGAGGAAGGTAGTTCTAAGGGAAAATTTGAAGAGTGGAATTTAGATGGCCTGAATAGTTTAACCTTGTTTAACCACCGCTGCTCTTGTGTGCAACAGTGGCAACTCCGCGCTAATGCGCGTTTAGCATGTTTTATAGCAGGGGGCTGAAGGGAGCTAGGAATTGGCCCAAAACGACCAATGGACTACTAGTTTCTGGCTGAAACTTCACCAAATCGGACAAAAAGGCCGCTCAGTGCTTCCCACTCCCACTGGTAAGCAAAGAAACTTCCCTCCTTCCTAATAAGGCAATGGATCAGTAACAGGAACTAAAAACAAAGCCCAGGGACCAGCAACTCTGAAACTGGACTACTCTAGTTCAGTAAGATGGGAAAACAAGAGATTTTTTTGTTTTATTACAGAAACAAGGAAAAAAACAGACAGTAAATGCTATAAATGCTGTAAATCGGCTAGCGCACTTTAGTGTGTAGCCTACAGAAACAATTTGCAACAATTAGTAACTTAAAGTGCAATAAACAGTGTAAAATGCAGAAATCACTTAAAGTAGCAGTAAAACAGATGAAATGCAGTCGCTAGCTTAATAACAGTGGGAAAGCCACAAAAATACTTATATCTGGTAGAAAGTCACTCTTTTAGCTCTCTGCTGCTTGGATCACTCTGCAGGCCACCACGAGGATCTGTGCTGAGTTGGTACAAGCTGGAAAACGCACGTTTAGCTTGTTTTATAGCAGGGGGCTGAAAGGAGCTAGGAATTGGCCCAAAACGACCAATGGACTACTAGTTTCTGGCTGAAACTTCACCAAATCGGACAAAAAGGCTGCTCAGTGCTTCCCACTCCCACTGGTAAGCAAAGAAACTTCCCTCCTTCCTAATAAGGCAAAGGATCAGTAACAGGAACTAAAAACAAAGCCCAGGGATCAGCAACTCTGAAACTGGACTACTCTAGTTCAGTAAGACGGGAAAACAAGAGATTTTTTTTACAGAGACAAGGAAAAAACAGACAGTAAATGCTATAAATGCTGTAAATCGGCTAGCGCACTTTAGTGTGTAGCCTACAGAAACAATTTGCAACAATTAGTAACTTAAAGTGCAATAAACAGTGTAAAATGCAGAAATCACTTAAAGTAGCAGTAAAACAGATGAAATGCAGTCGCTAGCTTAATAACAGTGGGAAAGCCACAAAAATACTTATATCTGGTAGAAAGTCACTCTTTTAGCTCTCTGCTGCTTGGATCACTCTGCAGGCCACCACGAGGATCTGTGCTGAGTTGGTACAAGCTGGAAAAACGCACGTTTAGCATGTTTTATAGCAGGGGCTGAAAGAGCTAGAATTGGCCCAAACGACCAATGGACTACTAGTTTCTGGCTGAAACTTCACCAAATCGGACAAAAGGCTGCTCAGTGCTTCCCACTCCCACTGGTAAGCAAAGAAACTTCCTCCTTCCTAATAAGGCAAAGGATCAGTAACAGGAACTAAAAACAAAGCCCAGGGATCAGCAACTCTGGAACTGGACTACTCAAGTTCAGTAAGACGGAAAACAAGAGATTTTTTGTTTTTTTTTGTTTTTACAGAGACAAGGAAAAAAACAGACAGTAAATGCTATAAATGCTGTAAATCGCTAGCACTTTAGTGTGTAGCCTACAGAAACAATTTGCAACAATTAGTAACTTAAAGTGCAATAAACAGTGTAAAATGCAGAAATCACTTAAAGTAGCAGTAAAACAGGCAAAATGCAGTCGCTAGCTTAATAACAGTGGGAAAGCCACAAAAAATACTTATATCTGGTAGAAAGTTTCTTCTTTAGCTCTCTGCTGCTTGGATCACTCTGCAGGCCACCACGAGGATTTGTGCTGAGTTGGTACAAGCTGGAAAACGCGTGTTTAGCGTGTTTTATAGCAGGGGGATGAAAGGAGCTAGGAATTGGCCCAAAACGACCAATGGACTACTAGTTTCTGGCTGAAACTTCACCAATTCGGACAAAAAGGCCGCTCAGTGCTTCCCACTCCCACTGGTAAGCAAAGAAACTTCCCTCCTTCCTAATAAGGCAATGGATCAGTAACAGGAACTAAAAACAAATATATGGTATATATATGGTATAGATATGAAAAGACTGCAAATATGCAAGGTTACTAACAAAATATCAGGATATTCTTTCAAATCAACCACCCTCAGCTGTTCTAATAGCATGTTGGTATTTTTAAGTACTGTGGGTATAGTTAATAATGGAACTCGTGGTTGTTTTTCCACATACATTGAAAGAGTTTCAGTTATCCAACTACATCCTGATACAATAGGATGTAAAGGAGGGTTCAAGATGTCTTTATGAATTTAAGGAAGTCCACTTAGAAATGTTATCATGGGGTGTGCTGTCTCAAATAATTCAAAAAGCTATTTGTTTATTCTACCTTGCATCATCAAATCATATAATTCATCTTTTATTCTAGCAATCTTAATCTTAAGAGATCCTGATTTCTCTGAAGATCTAACAAGGCTTCAGAGAAATCAGGATCTCATTATTAAACCTTCGGATAAAGGAGGTGCCATTGTAGTACTTGATGCTAGCTGGTATTATGATTCTATGATTAAAATGCTACAAGATGAGAAAACCTACCAGAAGATCTATAAGACAGAACTTAATATTAAGATTGCTAGAGTAAAAGATTACTTATATGATTTGATGGTGCAAGGCAGAATAAACCAGGAGCTTTTTGAATTCTTTGAGACAGCACACTCCATGATACCATCTATAAGTGGACTTCCTAAAATTCATAAAGACATCTTGAACCCTCCTCTAAGTCCTATTGTATCAGGACGTAGTTGGGTAACTGAAACTCTCTCAATGTATGTGGAAAAACAGCTATGAGTTCCCTTACTAACTATACCCACAGTACTTAAAGACACCAACATGCTATTAGAACAGCTGAGGGTGGTTGATTTGAAAGAATATCCTGATATTTTGTTAGTAACCTTGGATATTTTCAGTATTTTCATATCTATACCAAATGACACTGGGAATGAGTCTATAAGAGACTACATTAGCATGCATGCTCGCAGTCTTGAAGTGGAGTTTAGTTGCAGCTTGCTTGAGATGGTACTTGAAAATAATATTTTTTGCTATGGTAAGAACTATTACTGGCAATGTTGCGGAGTAGCCATGAGAACACCATGTACAAACAGTTACTCAAACTTGGTCTTAGCTAACTGGGAGAGAAAGAAAGTTTTGATACATTCAAACCCATGGTTCAAGAACTTAGTGTATTATGCACGCTTTGTGGATGACATTGTACTCATCTGAAATGGACAGGAGGAAGAATTATTGTCATTCAATTTATATTTGAATGCAACCACCACTTTCTTGAAGTTCACTGCACAGTATTTGAATACCAGCATAGATTTCTTGGATGTTACACTTTTTATCAACCATAATAAAGGAAATGGAACCAGGATATATAGAAAGAACACTTGGAAAAATCATTATTTGCATACAAGTAGCATGCATCCCAGGCATGTCTCTAGAAACATCATAAAGAATGAAGTCACCAGAGTATCCAGACTTTGTACAGAAGAAGCTGAATATGAACAAGAAGTCCAGTTCTTACAAAGAAACCTCAATAATAGAGGCTATTCTGTTAAAGATATTTCCCTGCAACAGGACAAATATGTTCATCTAAGGAAGAATGAAGGGGATGCAATAATGTCTAGAACCGATAATGCTTCAAATAGAAGATCGAATGAAGGATTCAGCAAAGGCCCTCTAAACTTCACTTTAACACATACTAATGATTGCCAGGAAGTCTGTAAAGTTATTAAGAAATTTTGTCCTATTTTAACCCAAGATACCAAAATTCCTGAGATTGTTAGTGAGACACCTAGATTCACTTTTAAAAACAAAAAGAATCTAAAACGTCTCTTATGCTTGAAAGATGACATGAAAAATGTCCCTATAAGACAGAAGATGGGGACCTTTCGTTGTGGTAGATGTTCGGCTTGTAACAGTATAGATACCAGCAACACTTTCATCCATCCCCTTAGTAAAATTAGTCATAAATTTTCTTGCACAGCAGATTGCAACACCTCTCATGTAGTATACTTAGCCACGTGTTCAGAATGTCCTGCATATTATGTGGGCAAAGCTGATCAACATTTTAAAAACAGAGTTTTGAGGCATCTCTGTGATATTCGGAACTGTGACTTGAAAAACTGCCTCGCAGTTCACATCAAGCAGTTCCCAGCACATCGGTTTTATTTCAACATTTTGGAAAATACCCATGTTGGAATGAGACAAGGTGACATTACTAATGCTATGGAAAGGAATGAAATTAAATGTATTATAAATCCGAGAGCAGACAAGCCTCCAGGTTTAAATGCAGTTGTTCCGTTGCATTCTATACTGAAAAATAGAAGACCTACTATTGGTTAGAATAGAAGGAGCATGCACATCCATACATTTTCATTGGCTCACTTTTTGATTCGATCTGAGAAGAGGGCACTGGCCCAATGTTACCTTTCGATTGGTTACTAATAGCTATTGGTTAGAATAGAAGAAGCATGCATATTTATACATTTCCATTGGTTCATTTCTGATTCGATCTGAGAGGAGGGAGTTGGCCTAAACCACCTTTTGATTGATCACCAATGACTTTATTAAGTGTTTTCCCACTTCATTCATTACGATCTGAAGAAGGTTAATCTGAAAGCGCTTATTGTTGACAAAGTATCAGGGGATTTTACCTTGTTTCTTTTGTTTTTAGGGTTTTACACATTGTACATGTACTTTTTGTGATTAAAGAATGTTGCAGTCCGTGGTGGTGTTTGTGGTTGTTTCACGAAGTTTGGCATTTTACCTTCTCCACCTTTGGCAGCTACCAGTCATTTTATCCTTAATGAATATGGTATTGGGTTGGAAATTGAATGTTTCCAGTAAGATTAAATATGTTTTATGGGTTTCCTGTGTCATAGAGAGGGATCTGTAGTTTGCAAGGAAGTGGTATTGGATTTTGCCTATGGTTATTTGAATGTGGAGAAGCTCAAGTGCATCTTCTTGTCTGACCAGCCTAGAGGTATATTTATTTTTGATGTAAATTGATACACACCTGCCTTTAGTCCCTGCCTGTGTAGTAGCTGGTGTAAATGTGAGGAGGGCATTATAAGCTTGCACTGCTGGAGTGTTCTCCATGGCTTTAAACAATGTCTCAGTGACTGCATAGACATCAACATTGTCTACAGTGAGGAAAACTTGCAGGGAGAGAAGTTTCTTGTTTAGACTCCTAGAACTGACCAGTAACACCTTTAGATTTTCTTGATTTAGACTTGCTATGTCAAAGGTATTTTCAGTTTAGCATTTCTTAAAAAAGGCACTATGGGGAAGGACAATGTTTTAGCTAATAATCAAAAGCCCAGACGGGAGAGGTGCAGGCCATTCCAGGCAAAGCAGCGTGGTCTGTTGACATTTCCTTCCATGCTGATAAATATTGCACCTCCTTAGAATGACAACAGAAACTAAGACAATTATTACACTCAGTTATCTTCTGTTTGTTTTATGGCATTATCCTTGGAGAAAGTAAAATGCTGCTCAATACAAGGCTTATACCAACCTGGACAAATATAGTCTCTTTTCATATAACCTAGAGAGGTACATCTAAGGTCATTTATACCCATATGGACTATGACTGAGTCATATTGATACATGTGGCCCAATAAGCTAAGTGTATGAGTAATATAGTGGATCCTGGCCCCTGATAAGCAGTGGACTGTGACTTTCTCCTTACTATCGGTATATCTCACAAAGGAATCTCCAATGACCAGGATGTTGGATTCTTTGGTGGCTTGCCTTATGGGCCTAGAAGTAGAGGTTCCATAAAATGTAGCTGTATCTGTTGATGTTGGTGTTGTTTTGAAATATTCCATTTGGGGCTGCTGAAGACATTTGTTAAGTCTGTTTTCTCTAGGAGGTCTTTGGGGTTTTGGAAGGCTATATTTAAATGATTCAGTATATGTAGGTCTATGTGACTGCTTTATACTATGTGTAATGGGTACATACTGACAATCTGATTGATATTAGGAGCAGTTCTGTTTCAGAGCTTTGCCTCCAAGGACATTTTGTTAATACATCTTAAACTTACCTTATCAGTTTGTTTGAGAATTAGCTGGCTGTCAGCAAACATGAGGCAATTTCTACATCATCTCTGGATGCTCATACCCACCAAGCTGGTAACTGAGATAGAGGGAATGTTCATATCTGTGGCAACAGGCCCTTTTTATTGATTAGATGATTGTGGTGAGAATATAAAGTAAAGCTCGTAGTAACCAATTTACAACTATGGTGGGAGCACTCATCACAGCGCAAACTGGTTGCCCTGTGCTCAAGTAGGTACTGGTGAATTTTCTAGGGTGCTTTAACATGAAAAATGTCAACTCAGGGTGGCTGCGTCTATGTAAGGCACTGCCAAACATTTGACGGGAAACTAATAAAGTAGACCATAATGATTTATAGATGAATTGTCTAGGGAGGCAGTCTAAAGTTAAGTTAGACAGTTGCTAATAAAGCAGCACTTACAGAAAATATAAAATTAGCTTTGTCAAGAAGGATGGCTAGTGGGGATTCACATAACTGGCTGCTATCTGGCTGATACCAGTTCTGGTCTCACCACAGCTTCCAACTTCTGAGATACAATGTCCCTTTGCATATTTTCTGACTAGAACAATACAGTAGCAGTAATCCCAAAATGAAAAACAAGCTAAAGGCTCTTTGTCGATCAGTAGTCTTTTTATAGATGATGCAGGGGTCTATAGCCTTGTTCTAGCCTTTTCCTGGTAGATGACTTGAACAGCAATCATGTCAGTCAGTGTGGTCCAACACAGACACTCACTGTTTAATCAGAGACATTCATGTATCAATGGTCCTCTGCTCCTTCTCTCAGCAGGAGCAAAACAGTAGCACAAATAACCAACTGGCACCTATGAATCGGTTATCCGGCTTTCTGATTATCACCATTCTCCAGGAAATAATGCCCCTTTCTTACTTCTCTCACAAGGAAAAAACAGAAGCACTAATCCCAAGATGACTACTGAGAGGCAGAATAAAGATTCTCCAATGACAGGGAGGGTCTTCCACCAGATGTTGCAGATTTTGATGGTAAAATGGGAAAAATACATTAATATCCTTAGGTCTGCAGAGTGCACTAAGCAGTAAGATATGAAAGAACGGTAAGTCAAGCTTTAGCAATGTAAAGGTAGAGCTACTAACTTTAAAAGATCAAGATAGATTAGATGGGGTACGTACTTAATATTCTGACTCATCATAAGATCATAGGAAGTTACTAGGCTAATGGCCCTGGGGGCCTTATTAGCCTAGCCAAGAGCTTATTCCCAAAAAGAAACTTCAGTTAGCACCTGTCAAACCTGTCAATCAGGGACAGAGGTGGAACCCCTGGTACAAATTTGTGGTTTCCCATCTGCTCATCAAGGTTACACTTGAAGAGGGTCAGCAAGGTACTCTGTTTGATGTGTATGGGAAGTCTATTCAATAGATGGGGAAGCATCTGGGAGGCAAACCTGTCTCTCCAGCAGGTTTTGTTGATGTTGCATATTAGATTCAGGCCTTTCGAGTGGGTAATGTGCAAGGAGTTAGACCAATGGGTATGGAGAATCTCTAGTAGGGCAGGGTCCGAGATTGCCTTGTAGGTGAGAAACAGGTCACCTCTGAGCAATCTGCATGATACCGAGTAGAGTGATAGTGATTTGAGACTGTCTGTATAGGACATGTGTTGGAGGCCATGGCTTTTTTGTGAGGTATTTCTGTGGCCTTTCCAGTTGGCGCAGATGTTTGGAGAGGTAAATACCAAACAGGGCATTATACTCAATTATTGGTCTAATGAGGGAGGAGTATAGAGAGGTAATAACATCCTTTTTTTCTGGATGCAATCCCTTTACTTATGAGCTGAACCAAGTAAAAGGCTTTTTTGACCACTGATGGTTGAATGTGAGATTGTTATCAACCTGAGTCTCCAGGTATTTCACCACAGGTTGTGTGTTTAGGGGTTGCCTTTGAAGTGGTAAGCAATATGGGCTATGTTTCTGCTGAATGGTATGACAATACTTTTTTTCTGATTAGCTTAAAGCCATGACTTTGGCACCAGTCATTAGTTGTTGTGACACCCTCTTGCAGGATGTTAACATCATTTGGGGAGTCGATGACAGCACACAACTTACAGTTGTCTGCAAACTTGGTCAGCCACAGGACTTTTGTCTTTGTCTGGACCTCTGAGAAGTAGATGCTAAACAGTAGGGATCCCAGGACAGATCCCTGGGGAACTCCATTAGTGACAGGTCTGCTATCAGAGGTGGAGGTGCATATTTTGACCTTGGTGGTCCTGCCGTTGAGCCAGTTGGTCAACCACCTGATGAGATAGGGATTTATGCCAAGTTGTGCTAGTTTTTCAATGATGCCCACATGGGTGATTGTGTTAAATGGCTTGGCCAAGTCAAAGTAAGCTGTATGTACTGACTTTCCCTCATCCAGGGTCTTGGTGACAGTCTCAAAGAAGTCAACCAGTTCAATAGGCAAGATCTGCCCTTAACAAATCTGAACTGGGTGGGGTCAAGTGCTTGGAGATTGCCTATGTCCTTGTTTATGAGATCCAAAATAACATGCTCCATGACTTTACAGATTAGACTTGTCAAGCTAATGAAGTGATAGTTTTGACGGTCAGTAGTGGCACCACCTTTGTGCAAGGGGATGACAATGGCAGTTCTTCACTTTGCAAGAATGGAATCTGTACTTAGGCTGTGGTTGAAAAGGGTGCTCAATGGCGAAGCTAGTTCTTGCTGGAGATAGTGCAGAATACAGCCTGGGATATTATCAGGTCCCGTAGAAGCTGTGTTCTTTGCCTCGGATAGGGCCTTTAACACTTGATCTACAGAGATGTGAGTTGCAGGACAAGTATTGGGGATGTTGAATGGGCCTTTGCGGGGGCAGAGGGGTGAAGTTTGCACTGAGCCTATCTGCTAGCAGGTTGGCTAAGTCAACAGGATCAGTGTAAGTGATACTATTAAGTACTAATTTGGAACAAATCTTGGCTTTATGATGGTGGTTCCTGAAGTAACTGAAGAAGGCTTTGTGGTTTCCCTTTGTTTCAGAGGCTAGTTTTGATTCATAATTGGCTTTGGAGGTTTTCACTAGTGATCTAATTTGCTTGTTGCAGCTAAGAAGGGAGTTTTTCCAGTTTGAAATTTGTTCCTTTTTACCTTTGGACAACAGTTTCTTCCTTTTGTTGTAAAGCCTGTTGATAGAGGATGTCCACCAAACAGGTTTGTGCTTCCCTGAGGAGCAGGTTTTAGTTCTGTTGGTTATGGCTGAATCCATGCTCTGTGGAATACAGTGGGAGGTCCAACAAATTTAAATAGCTGAAGGATTAGTGACTTCACAAAATGATCATTTTGTGCTTAATAGCAATAGCCAAAGAAAAAGGAGAGGGAGGGAATTATGTGGTCAAATTAACAAAAGAAGTGAGCAACTTAAGAGACAATGAGTTTAAAAACACAGCCACACCATGGTGCATTAGGCTGATAGTTTAACTTCTGTGTAACACACAATAGACATTGCTTTGGTTGGAGGATATGGAAATTTAATTTCTGTGTGACTCACAAGAGACATAGCTTTGAGTTCTTTCCTAGTTTAAATATGCAGTAGAAAACTGAACACAATTAAAACACGGTATAATGAAGATACACCACAATATACAAAATGGAAGAAAGCAATAAAGCAATATAGATTTCAAGAAAGCAATATAAGGAAAATAAACTAACCTTTCCCCTCAAAGCAGTCTATGGTGGTTCCATATTACTTGATCGAAACCTTAGGTTATGAAACACCTAAAGGTCGATCACTAAATGTCGTAGTCTGAAAATTGCAAATGGCTGTTTCCACACAGGGAAATGAGCTGTTTGGCCATTACGCATATTTTGTTCTTTCTGTGCTGTAGAGTGATCTTGGAGTTGGTATATTTAGTTAGGGGGGTGTGGGGGGCAAAGCCCCCCACTTCCTTTCTGTTTAAAACTTTTTTTTTTATTTGGCCAATGGCATTGTTTCCCTGTGTGGAAACAGACGTTTTCAACATTAAGGGTTCGGTATTTCATGACTGACCTTTAGGTGTTCGATAATTTAAGGTTTAGATCACATAATATAGACCCGCCTATGGCAGAACCTGAGTGAACATTTCCAATAAAGCCTTGTAATATTTTATTTTACCCCTTAAATACAAGGTTTAGTTTTTAGCTGCTCCATCAGTTTTCAGGTAATTAACCATAAATGACTTGTCCTGATGTTTGCATGACTCACAGCAGAGACAGCTTGTATTTCTTTCCTAGTTTAAATATGCAGTAGAAAACATAAAACAATTAAAACACTGTATAATGAAAAACTACCACATTTTACAAAACAGAAGAAAACAATAAAGCAAAGCAAAATATAAGACAGCAATATTAGGAAAAACAAACTAAACTCTCCCTCACAACTGTCAATGGTAGAGTCAAGTGAGCTTTTCTAGTAAAGCCTTGATATGTTTTCCACTTAAATGCAAGGTTTGGTTCCTAACTTCTTCCTCAGTTCAAAGGTAATTATGTTTAAATGACCTGTTCTAATATTTGTGTAACTCACAAGAGTCTGAACTGGACATTAATTTATTGAACCGAGGACTTTCTTATGTACCTGCACAGGTCAGTAAGATTGCTGAAGTGCTAATAGACTTGAGACTATTTATTCGTTCAGTATCTTTAAAATTGTTTTTCAATAAGAAGAATAAAATGAATACTGAAATTAATAATACTGAGATCATTAGTTTCAAAAGTAAAAGTGTTTTTACACCAGCGCCATCACCTGTAGCGGAATGTTTTTTAAAAGCTTGTGAAAGTGACTTGTATAAATACTATTATGAATATAAGCATGCTTCACTGTTTTTCAACATGTATACTAATGAATGGGATAATATTTATTCCTTGAAACGTGCCAATAACCTTATGATAAAGCCAGCTGACAAAGGAGGTGGTGTTGTGTTGCTTAATACTGATATGTATGTCAACAGCATGTTAGAGATGTTAAGTGAAGTTGATACATATAAAATGATAGATAAAGGTGATTTAGACAAGATAATTTATGTAGTACATCAGGAATTATATGACTTTGTGATGAGTAGACAGATAGATTATGATTTGTATCTTTACTTCTTTATAGAGAAACCGAAAGTTCCCTATATAAAGGGCCTGCCTAAAATACATAAGAACACAATGCCACCCCCTATGAGACCTATTGTAGTAGGAAATGGCTGGGTCACTGAAACTTTATCAGTATATTTAGAAAATAAACTTAGACCCTTAGTTACTGGAGTCAGCTCTATCCTAAAAGATACATATCAGTTGCTAGATACCTTGAATGAATTCACTAATGGTTTACCTGAAGAATGTATCTTAGTTACACTAGACGTCAAAAACCTATTCACCTCCATACCTAATGTTTTTGGCTTGAAAGCTATTAGATTTATTATGACTAGCAGTAACAATTTTACGAATAGTGAACAGATTCTATTGAGTGCACTTTTAGAGCTGGTATTGACCAACAATGTCTTTATGTTCAGTGATAAAATATACTTACAACAGTGGGGGGTAGCCATGGGGACCCCCTGCGCAAATACCTATGCTAATTTAGTGATGTATTACTGGGAAAAGACTCATCTTTTTAATAATGATTATTTCAAGAAAATAAGTCTGTACAAAAGATTTGTAGATGATGTACTCCTATTTTGGAATGGTAGTTTAGATGAGCTTTTTCTGTTTATTCAACATTTAGAATCAACCACTACGTTTTTGAAGTTTACCATCAATTACTCATACATTAGCATAGATTTTTTAGACATCACGATTACTAAAGACAAACAGCATTCTATTAGTACCACCATTTTTAGAAAAGAATGCTGGAAAAATACATTACTCCATTACAATAGCATGCACCCTAGATTTGTTTTTGGCAATATAGTAAAGAGTCAGTTTGCCAGGATTAAGAAGCTATGTAAAACAACGAGCGAACTACATACACAACGTACATTGCTAGAGAACTTTTTTATAGATAGAGGATACAATCCAGAAAAGGTACGTTCCATTAAAGAAATGTTTATACCCATAAGAGAAACTGAAAGATCTGACGCTTTCATTTCTAAACAATATAGATTTAGCAAGAAAGCTTTTGATAAATCCAAGGTGAATATTAATATTAGATTTACTAGTGATAACAAGGACATCAAGAATATAATAACTAGAAATTGGCATATACTTATGACAGATTCAGAGATAGTGAATATAGTTGGTTCTACACCCTCCTTTGTTTATCGCAATGGTAAGAACTTAAGAAGGTTATTGTGTGTTGAACAGTTGGGTGAATATAAAAGAGATAGACTTGATATCAACAAGAGATTAGGTACATTCCCTTGTGAAAAATGCAGCATGTGTGCAATGATTACTACTAGGCAAGTCTTTGTACATCCTACACTAGCCTTTAAATTTGAACCAAGCTTAACAGCAACATGTGAAGATAGGAATTTGATATACCTGGCGGATTGTCAAGTCTGCCAAGCCTTTTATGTAGGTATGACAACTAGGTATCTGAAAGAAAGAATATACGATCATATTTATGACATTAAGAAATGTGATCCCAAAAATGCGTTAGCAAAACACATTATGAATAATCCAGGAATGTGCCTTTAGAGTTTTACAGATTATTACACCATGTAAAAGGTTAGGAGATGTATTTAATGACTTGGAAAACAAAGAACTCAGTTGGATTCTTAAATTGAAGGCTCAATATTTTCCAGGACTAAATCAATATGTGAGTGTTAGAGCTCCTTTAAAAGGACGTAGTGTTAAATGAATAATAATAATTATATAAGTTTGATAAGGAACATCCTTGACTTTTATATGTAAGCACACACAGAGATATAGATTTAAGCATTAAACATTTAATATCAAGTACTAAATATCTTCGTCTAAGGACTATTTAGTCATTAAATATCACCCATTTAATTTAATTTAGACTGAATTCTTGGTCAGCACCCTATATTAGCTATATTAGCTATATGTTTTAAATTGCATGATGATTAGATGTAGCGCTACCTGTGTAATAGGAATATTTAAATAGTAATATCCATTTAGTGAGGTCATATTATATTAGCGACTGTTTTTAGATATGTTTATATCATATTTCATAGCATATTTCATTAGAATATATTGCAATATGTATTATATTGCATGTTGCACATTACATATATTTTTTATACATTTTATACATTTAGCACATTTCAGCTTATCGCACGCTTTTCACACAGTTCTATACATAGATATATTTTTAGATGTCTAGATTAGATAGCAGTAGATAATGTTTGGAGTTACTTAATTACTTAACTACTAAGTTAGTAAGTTAGGTTACGATGTATATGCAACAGATATTTTATTTTATTTTAAATCATGAAGTCAATACATAGATGCTGCAGAAGAATACGCTTTATATATAGCGATTAGTGCTTTACTTTTATTGATTGAGACGATTTATTAAGCAGGTCTTATTTTCAGAAGAGTTAAGAGTTTCTTCTAAGCAAAAACATAATGCTGTAAATATACGAGCAAACTTATAAAAGGGACCTGAACATTACGTTAGCTTTAGGTAGTGCTTAGATCAGATTTATTTGTTCATGCATCAATATATATATTTATATATACATTGCTATGTGTGTAGATGCAAGAGATGTAGTTTTAGATTTTTGAGAGAAGGTTTTGCCTTTATGTATTGTTATGTTTTTATGTTTTATGTTGCTTAATATGATCATTATCTTGCACAACTTATTTTATCTAATTTATTCATTTATAAATCGTTTACCCTGCCATTAGTTTATGGGGTTATGAATAGTATATTTAGATATTAGAACTTAAAAATGCTTAAAAATGCACAAAAATGCTTAATTAGTTGCACTAAATGAAGTTTTTGATTGACTTGATGACTTGATTGTTTGATTGTCTATTATAAGATGATTTCTGACGTATATATAGTACTAGTTATTCTTAGTTTTAAGTGATTTGAAGAAGCGTGCTTTATGTACGCAAAAGCGCTCATCTTTGTTAAATAAATCCTTTTTACATATCGTGGTGGACTGCTTCCAGTGTTTTCTGCTTTTGGACTTATTCCTCGTTTTTGGAGTGGACCTTTAGGAGTCAGCGTTACTGTGTTTCCTATAACTCACAAGAGTCTTAGCTTTGGTTTCCTTGCTAGTTCAAATATGCAGTAGAAAACAGAATACAGTTAAAACACAAGGTAATGAAAATATGGCACAAAAAAATGAACAAGCACAGGAATGTGTCTAGTTCCAACCTCACCACCATGAGTGTTGAGGAAAAATAAAAAACAGAGAAACTAGTGGTCTTAAAACTTCATTGATGAGTTCAGTCACAGTAATTTCCAAAAATCACAATATACAAAATAGAGGAAAGCAATAAATCAATAAAAATTACAAGAAAGCAATATAAGGAAAAACAAACTAATCTTCCCCTCATTTCAGTTTATGGCAGAGGCTAAGTGAGCTTTTCCAGTAAAAGCATATTTTCTAACTTTGACCAGTGCTGTTAGCAGTCTCATTCAAGCTGCTTTTCAATGACTGTGTTAGAGAGGCTGCATCTGAAGGTTACTTTACCTTGATTTCAAAGGCAATGTTGGATGTAGAAAATCAAGTTTTGATGCAGTTGTATTTAGATGCAAAGCAATCATTAAACCAAAATTCTTCTTTGTTGCCATCAGAACAGTGAAAAGCAAGGAATGCTTGACCAGTCTGTAGCTTTTATAAAGTCAATACAAACAGAGCCTGTAATGTTTTCCTTGCCCATGTTTACAAGTATGAGAGGCAGCAGGGTTCAGATTGCTTTGATAATGTTTTTATTCTTTCCTAAGACAGTATTGACATTTCAATAAGAGAACACATGTTGGATAAAAGAGGACAGTTGGGTGTAGACAAGTTCATCTGTGCTTTTCCTAATGTCAAACTGGAAGTGTTCCTAAAATCAGAAGGAGAATTAGGCTTTTGAATTTTAGGTAGAAGTTTACATATCAAGGGTATAGTATTTTTATGTTGTTGTCCATCCCTCTCTTTGTGTGTGTGTGTGTGTGTGTGTGTGTGTGTGTGTGTGTGTGTGTGTGTGTGTGTGTGTGTGTGTGTGTGTGTGTGTGTGTGTGTGTGTGTGTGTGTGTATTACAGGGATTTAGTGGGATCTGTACAAAATTTGAAGAACTACAAGTATATTGACTGAGGAGGCTGGTACATTGGCGTGGATTTCTTCCAGTATCTTCCCTATTTCCTTTTTCTTTATATAGCAGAATCAGAAGCAGAAATGTGGCATGAATGGAAAGAGACAGAGATACTAGTGGGGTGTGGAGAGTTCTTACACTCAATAACAGGAGTTTGGAGGTTAGAACAGCCGATCTCTGACTGTAAGTTAAAATTTCCTGTCTTACATGCTGGTTTTTTTTAATTTGTCACTGTTTATATTACAATGTTCCCCTATAAACTTAGCTACTTTTTTAGAGGAAATCAATATTGTTCTGCATTTTTCACATCACCTAAAGATTATAAGTTTCTTGATGCATAAACTTGCAGCTCAGCAGTGCATCAATTTTACTCTCAGCTGTGAATGCTGAAACAGTAGTTTTTAAACTCCTAATACTATATCTGTCCTTCAGAGAAAGGAAAGAACTTAAAAGTCACTCTTGCCTTTGCTTTTCATAAATATAACTATTACTTCTTTGCGTTCTAAGCAGCAGCTACTAGTTACTGTCCTTGCTACACAAAGATTTTATTGAGAATGCCTGCTGATACCTAAACAATCCCCGGGATTCATGAAGCTCGGCGCAAGGCCGGCGTAAGGCTTGCACAGGCCGTGCGGGGTATATATGGAGTGGTCGCGCCATATGCATATTAATGAAGGTGCGCAGCCGCCACAGCCATGTGCATAGGAAACGTGCGCGAGTGCATGGGGCGTATCGAAGTTGCGCATGGAGGCGTGTCAATGTTGGCTGTCGATGAGCAACCTAAACTGTTGAATATTATATTCTGCCTGCAATAGTAATCGCATCAGTGTCCGTGGATACTGAAATGTATGCAAAGCATGCAAGATAGTCCCTGTGAACAGAAAATGAAGAAGCAAACACAAATGCACGGTAGGGAATAACGGGTCCCTACCCTTGAACAAATGACATGAAAACCGTGTGCCCGTAGTCCAACGTAGTGTTGATAGCTATACCATGTGGAAGTGAAACGTATCATATGTTAGCGCACCGCCAGTAGGTACGTCCACCCCAATGGAGAGGGTCACCAGCTGACCCATAATGTGAGGGAGGGTACATAGCTGGGCAGATGTGTCCATAACAAAATACACAAGGCGAAATGTAGATATATTTAGTGACCGTATGTTCGAATCATATCCTACAAGGCATGTAATAGTCACATAGAAAAGGTATGTCCGTATTTCACATACCAAATGTGATAGGAAATAGAGTACACATGTAAATGAAACAGAAGGAGCATATAAACAGCTACAACAATAAGGACACATGTAGGCCGAAAGGAACAGTATGATCCATACCGTCGACTAAGATTACCCCCTGTCCCACTTTGCAAGCAATAGTCCCTCTGTGGGCAAATGTGTCCTGACACAAACTTGTAAAAATGTCAAATGTCCAGAGATTATAGGACATAATTATTCCTTAGACGTCATGTAATAGTTGCATTAAACAGTTTTTCTCTGTACGTATATTACATAAATGTCATAAGAAACAGAATAAGCCACCGAAATGCTACAAGAATAAGCTTAGATATAGGCAAGAATTGTAAGTTCTATCTGCTGAACTGACCGTGGGTACGTGTCAGCCTGTAAAATGTGCTGTGTTCACTGCAAATGTCACACTGTGGCCAATTAAAAAGGTGGAAACACTACCGTCGACTGTGGGGAGGCATTGTCCACAACAGTCGGATATGTGTAAGGAATAGCTTGGACATAGGAAAAGGTGCCATCCTACCAATGAGTACAACAGGCTGGCAAAATCTGGACGTCAGGGGTATAAGCCGAACTTGTATGTGACACAGTCGAATGGGTAGTACCCGGGTATACCAACCAAGTAATGGAAGTGAAGTATGGGCATGTACCTATGTGCGTGAGGTATAGCATGTGGAAAGCAAACATGGCAGGGTAGTCCACACAACCATAAAGGTACCTGACACATGTAGGGTAGTCAATGTGTTACTCTGGCCGTGTCATGGGCCAACAACCAAAGTAGTGATCTATGGGGTGTGAGGAATTTGCGTGTGAGGGGTGGATGGGTAATGGTAAAATCCTCAAAGTCGATACTGTGTCGTATGAAGAAAAGGTGAACCGGAGGTGTACAAAGGGGCAGTGCGTGAAGTGGAAAGAAACACAAACACATGTAGAAACAGCTGCAAGACAAGCAGACAGGCCATAGTGTAGAACACAATCCCACAAACATATGAATATGGAAATGTGCGATACAAATGTATAGATATGTCACCATCACATACCCACAGATTGGTCCTGATGGAACTGGCCATAACAAATGCAACACACCTGGATGCATAATGGCCTACCCAGCATACCCTCCACATCACACAACCTGCCCCCATACCAGAACGTCCACTAAATCCAGCCGTACTTGGCCTACTGGTTCGTTGCAGACACAGCTGCACATAGTAACCCCTACGCATATGTAGTAGGTATTGTCACCCTAGGCAGTTTCAGGATTGCAAACCATGCATCCCCTGCATGTAAAACCCCCTGCACATTTTCGTAAAGCCACAAACATCTTTGGTATCTGTCTTGTTTTGGTCTTGTCCAATTTTTGGGATATCCCTCATTGGATAACTAACCTGTGTAAATAGTAGAATGGGTATGACGACATGATGTCCAATCCTGTAGATATCTGGACACAAGTCAGAACATGCAGTAGAGGTCCATGACACTGTCCAGCCCTAAGTGGTCATGCATAACTTACTACCCAGGATAAAACACCTTCCCGTGACGCACGTGTCCCGACACGAATAGGCGGGAGAATATATTGCACACATTCGCATAGTGGCAAATGGCATAAGGGTGAGGAAGACACTGACGTAAACAGGATAACCTTGATCAAGTGTGAGGGACACTTACTGTGTGCAGACATGACCGACCCTACCTGTCAGCATGTCTGAGCAAGATATCTGGACAGAGCCGTGAATACAAGTGAGACAAAGGTCCAAAAGCAGGGACAATTTGTAAAGATAGCTCTTAGAAACATAGAAATATGATAGAATAACAGTTTGCACATTGGCATTAATGTCCGGAGTATGAAGTCTGAAACCCAACTGTCTGTCAGCACGTTCCGACTTCAGTCTTTAATGATGAGCTACTGCTGTGCCAGAACACAACAGTGTATTACAGAGGTCTGTACCATACCACTCAACTGTCCAGATATTCGCAGAATGACCAGATTTTTGCCTCATATTGTTGTTGTGTGCCTCTGACAAACTGCACCTGTCTGGTAAATAACTGAGGATTGATGTCACTAAATAATGAGAAATATTTTGAGTTTAAGACTCCACATCCTTCAGAAAAGTCATGCTAATGCAAAACCTAGTATTCTATCAACGTTCTAAGCTTGTAAGAGCAATAGTTAAAATGTGTCCCTATTTGTCCCCCCATCATGTAGGTTTTGCGCAGATTTGTTGCTCTAAGAGGTTGAGAGGTATGGTCCGTACATATTGACAGTAGCAACCCTTCACATTTGTGTAATGTACAACCGCATACCTGTAGTCACTTCATGTCCAAAATAATAATCCCCGTATGACTAAATACAGGTAATAGTCAAATGTGAATGGGAACACCCCTCACCGTGGAGTATGGACTGTAACAACCCCACCCATAATATGTATTGCCAACAGAATAAGCTGCTGACAGGTGCCCAAACACCTGTGTCTATAAACACAGGTAAAAATTCATAATAGGGAGAAACTCCCTGTCCATATGCTTCATCTGACATTTGAACCCGGCCAGGGAAGTTCCGTTCACAAGGCAGACAAGCCTAAACCCAGATCACTACATGAACACCCTGACAATCAAAGACCTGTATGTGCCAGGACTATATGCCTTGGAGTTCTGCATATCCTTGGAGTGATTAACAATGCAGCTGGGGTCCACAGCAGTAGGCAATAGGGAATGTGTAACATGTAGTACCGTGTTTTTCCCAGCAGGAGAATGGATGCCTGTGTTGTAAGTGAAGCGGTGAGGCGTATGTTAATGTAGCTATATACTATAGGTATGCATATCAATGAGGAGAACACCAATAGAATAGTGGTTCTGGCATCCAGCCAATGTGAATGCAGTCCCAGTTGACCTATGACAACTGCACATATAACTTTAAAGTGTAATGAATGCGTTCGTGCTGTACACACATTTAAATATGTAAAGGTGAACGTGTGTTTCGCATCAGTCCGTAAACCGGAATACAGATATGTAACTGTTACAGTCAGAATTATGAAAGGCCACATAAGCACAAATATCTATTAAACATATGTAACCCACAATAAGGATATGCAAGTGTGCCTGCGTGTGTGTAATCCACTCACAGCATAGCAAATGAATGCTGTTTTCTCCACGTTATATATACATGGCTCATACCTGTTAACCCCGTAAAGTACGAAACCGGACAAAGCCATGAAAACAACTGGTACAAATCGGGACAATCCCCAGATATTGCCCTAACAAACATAGAAAGTGGATAGAATAACAGGTGTGTCACTAGCATGGATTCTCTGAAGGGTATGAAGTCGTAACCTGAAATGCTTGTCATTATTTTCCAATGTCAGTCTTTGATGATATGCCACTAAATTGCCAGATAGACACAAGGTTATGAAAAATGGACCAAAGATAAGAGGCAAACAGCTGTACATTCAGCGAAAATCTGTACAGTTGAAAGGTATGATATGGATATATATATATCTGTGTATACACATATATCCACAGACTTAAACCAAAGCAAATTATGAAATGAGGAATGTACAGACATATATGGACATATGTATATATGCACATATATATATCTATACACACACGATACATTAATAGATATATACACAACAAACATATGTCCCTGTAGATATAACACATGTACAAAAATAGGTCACGGTATAGCTATTATGGATAGACAGACAGACATGCATGAAAGGTGAATACACTGCTGCTTTCCAAACCATTGCCCGGAAAGTACCAGTGTGACAGGCCTGCAAGTTCTACACTTTAAACATGAATATAGGTGTCCTTTCCAGGAGCCCAAAAATTGATCCCGTACGAAGTGCGAACCATCATCGACACAAAGGAATTCACAGCTGCAACTATGATATAGCTGTACATGCAACAGTAGCAGGTGCAAGGGTAATAACACATGGGTTGATAGAATGTATGATGTACGACCTGATATCCAGAGAGTGCTTAGAAGTGTCTTCACACTTTGTTATCGCTCACATTAAACATGTCTAATGGGTACGTTGGAGGGGTGTCAGGTATGGGAATCATGGGTATGCAGAAATGGGCCTAGGTGTTGGTTGGCACAGATTTATTAGGTCCGCCCCATGGGAGTGATCAATATACCTATGTGGGTATAGCACACGCCTATATTCTCCAAAAAGGTTCAACCCATCTACTGGATATTGTGTAAACCATTGGGGGAAGACGTAGGGACCTATATCAGTGTCATGTAGATGATTATCATGGATGGACATGCGTACGACCAAGATGGTAACCATACCTTCCAAACTTTCAGAATAAGACAGCTGGACTAAGGCATAGTACATTAAATACAAATAGGGACTATATTAAATATACCCCAGACAAAGTCAGAACGTTGATAGAATAATGGCGTAGTCAGGAGTACGAATGTTATGAGGGTTAGTAATCATGAAATAGAAATGTCTCATTATTATCTAACCCCACAGTCTGTAATGCCTTGCCAGTAACTTACCAGAAAGGCACATTATTATGACAAATGTAACAAAATCATAGGTAAAACCTCGGGGCATTTACCCATAATGTGTACAGGTGAGAGGTATGAAGGTAACCCGTCCTAAATAAATGTACAGAACTAGTGATACTAGGTGGACAGGTGAGAAGAAAGACATCAGGGCAAATGGCAAAACATGTACAAGTCAAAAGCATGTACTTCGACAAATGTGAATGACAATGTATGCCCTGTGAAAGTCAATGTGGAAGGTTAATAGACTCAAAAGAAATGTGTCCCTCAAGGTGTCATGCAGTGTCACCGATACAGTGTCCAGTCCCCCATACTCGTACGTGAGCTCTGCCACTGACGGAAAGCGCAAATACCGGCGTACACATAAGGTACATGATAGAATAATTAGTGTGGATAAGCACCTGTTGGCCTTTGTGAGGAATACAACCCTCTGGGTGGGTGTGTCCTGAAATAGGAATGTAATGGCATCTGGCCTGTGATGCCACCATATATTGTGTGAATTGGTGTAAGAAAATTGATATCTTGTATCAGAAACATACCTCGCAACTGTACAGATTTTCGTAGAATGTGCAGATTTTTGCCTCATATGTTTGGTGTGTTCCTCTTAAAATCTGTACCTTTCTGGCAAATACCTGAGAAATGAAGTCATTAAATAATGACAAACATTTGAGTTTAAGACTCCAAATCCTTCAGAAAAGTCATACTAATGCAAAACCTATTATTCTATCAACTATCTACGTTTGTAAGAGCAATATTTAAAATCTGCCCCTATTTGTCCCCCCCATCGTTTTAGGCTTTGTCCAGATTTTTTGCTCTAGAAGGTTGAGAGGTATGATCAGAAACAGATACATGTCTGAGGAAACAGCATTATCAACTGCAAGATAACTCAGAAGGTATGAAAAGCGCTGCAGTAGGAAGTTCAGTATTGGCCGCAGGTATGTGCTGACATATCAAATGACACAGCAGTCTACATGAAGTACCTATAGGGCTGTCACCTTTACAAATGATGACAGTGGGACATACCCACAGCCATGCATACACCACAAATAGACATAGCACACAGCAAAGCCTAGGCCATGATACACGAAGCCTCCGGCGTGTACGAGTAGAGTGAGAGTACAGCAAGGAAAGATGTCTGCCAAGCTATTCAACAAACTCCTGTAGGGGTGTGTAAGACCACCCGTAACACGAACATTGCACGGACAATGTTGGGATTTGCAACATACCCCATTTGTATGTGAAAGCTATGCAAATGATGTAAATATGCGATACATGAAACAGTAAGCTGTCCGTGCAAGAGCAGAGTTATGTGCAGAAATGTACCCAGATGTTAGGCGACTAACATTCTGCACATTGCTAAACAGAGCAATGACAGCTACAAATACAGTATGAATACAGTCGAAAAAACATGCCAATTTCCAAATCTAAGGCCAGTGGCATTATTGTCCATTGGATATCATTAAAACTGAAGTTGTCCTCCCACGTTCTCCGGTGTGGAAATGTAGCGCAGCGCCACGAGAACGCACTGCGCTTCAAAACAAGTCAAATATATATAATATACATACAAAATGTAGGTTTAGTTAGATGTTAGTATGCCATGCAGATGAATGGTAAGCTGGAAACAACATGGCTACTGCGTACTGGTTGTTATGTGTGGAAGCACTCTGTCAGAGATGTAACGAAGCATTTGTAGGCAATCTGATGCAAGTGAGGCTGAGGATAGTGAATCACAACATGTCATGCCATATGGGCCAAGCCTCTACAGTGTAGTGTAGGATAAGGGGTCTATTAGAGTAGAAGATAGGTGACAACGTGTATGTATAAAACACTGTAATCTTACCGGACCAGTGTCACATGTTTGCTATCAGTACTCAGTGGAAGAGGCGTGTTATGAGCTATCCTAGGGAAAGTCAGGAGACTGACGGTGTACGCCATGGATACCACTGATGTTACCTGCAAACCTGCACACAGTGTGTCCATGCCCGTGCACGCCAGTAAGCCCGAGTAAGCATGTGTGCGTGCGTGTCAGCCTGTGTGCGTGTGTTGAAGAACGAGTAAACTAGTGTACGAATGGTGAAGCCCGTGTAATGTCGTGTATGCCAGTGTACGCATTTGTAAGCATGTATACATGTGTACTACATGCATCATACACGTACTGCACACTCAGACACACATGCTGCCAATACTACACACATCAGTGAAATGGCACATGGATGGAAAATACATCATCAGAATTAACAGTGCTGTAAACTATGCTACATTGATGGTCATAGCTGCAATGCATCATGCCTGCTGATATACACCTGGAAGTATCACACTTTGTGTTAACAGTATTCTAACATCAATACAGTGGAATAAAGTCACCGTGTGCATTAGCACCAGGTTAGTCTGATCCTGCATCAATGTTACACATCACAGGTGGTGGCACAGGTGACATCATATGCACAAGGTGTGGTGTTACATTTTCAGAGCTGTCATTAAGCCATCCAATTTATAAGTAGGTGTGTGTGTGTGAGCGACAACGGTTATTGTATGGCCCAATGGTGATGCAATGGGTTTGTGTATGTGATAGCCCTAACTGTTTGTGGTAAGTGTGTGTGTCTGTATATACACAGGTACAGCATGTGTCAGCCATATACAGGAGGTTGTGGGACAGTCACAGACCATACCTGCCAGGCTGTAGAGATCGCCATTACTGACCATGGACACCCCTCCATGCATCCAACACTAACCCAGTCCTGCACCTGTCAATGTATACACATGCAGTCCTGGGATCTGTACCACAACCTGTGGATAAATGTGAGTAAGTAATGTTAACCTGAGTTGCATAGAATTGTCTGTTACTACATACAGATATGAGCCATACTCACCCTCCAAAGTAATAACCACTGCTGACTGTTGCCGAGATGTGCATATGACATTCAAAAGTGCTGTACTAACATTGTTTCCAATGCCCCTTGTAATACCCAGCAACACAATAACCTGTCGCTACACAAGTATAACCCACGATCACTACAGCACACAGTATGTGCATTATCACAGAGCCATAGCAGATGTACATTCATCCAAGATGATCACGTACAGATAATGCAGCACATTCAAGAGTGATAATCTCAACATACATATCTATATACAATGTATATATATATATATATATATATATATATATATATATATATATATATAGATATATACACACACACACACACACACACACACACACACACACACACACACACACACACACACACACACACACACAAAACACATGTGGCAGGGTTGGGAGCAGAACACAAACGTAACCACTGTACCACACAACAGCATTATGCAGTTACAGAACGCACTACCGTGATTAGTAGATCACAGCATTCACACAGGCATACGTCTAGCCTGCAGACAGCAGCATCAAAGGCAAAGACGCTGCACAGATGTTATGGAGAGTGAATACTGTAAAAGCAATGTACTGTTGTCATGCAGCTGGAAACATACACACACACTTGGCAGGGTTGGGAGTCGAACATACACCAACTACCCTATCACACTACAGCATAACACATTTACAGAATGTGCTACCGAGATTACTGAACACAGCAGTCCCAGAGGCATACTTCTAGGTGTGTGCCATCATCCGCAAAGGCAAAGACGTCGGTAGGAAATATCTGTGATGTGAGGCATCTAAAAGCATGACTGAGTCCCCAGGCGGACGGGAGCATGCACGCACACACATACACTTGGCAGGGCTGGGAGTTGAACATTCACCTAACTACCCTATCACACTACATCATGACGCATTTATAGAACACGCTACCGAGATTACTAAACACAGCAGTCCCAGAGGCATACTTCTAGGCGCTTGTCATCATCCGCAAAGGCAAAGACGCCAGTAGGAAATATTTTGCATGCAGATGGATTCTCAACACACAAGGGCTCAGTTTGGACTGTCCTGTGTGTCCATCTACACAACAGCGTACTGGGCATGCTCACACACTTAGCAGTTGCAAAGGGCCGTCTTGCATGCAGATGGACTCTAAACATGGAAGGGCACAGTAAGGTATAACTGTCCCCATGCACAGGGCGGGCCGTCTTGCATGCAGACGGAGTCTAAACACGGAAGGGCACAGTAAGGTATATCTGTCCCCATGCACAGGACGGTCACACACATGCAGTGACCAGTACACACTCAGCTGCCATCACAGCTATCACAGGCGCAGATCACAGATGTACACACCGCAGTGTACCCTGTAGCCCTCAAGACATCACCATGTCATTGGTGCAGCAATACACAGCCATTCATTACCAGAACACCATGTGACACATGACCAGTGGACTGTACAGAGGTCTATAGCAACTATGCAGAGTACACATGTACCGACAGGGTTCCAACAGGTGTTATGCATTGCAATGATACCACTATACATGATCAGGTCAGCTCAAGACATACCAGGGGCCCCGGGTCTTACACAGCTGTGACAGATGAGAGTTGCTGTACACCAACGAGCACACATGTTTGGATATGTCATACATGTGATTGCAGTGAATGTGTGCATGGACCACACACACAAGGCATATGTACATAGCATAGCCTTTGCTGTTGTCCATGCAGAACAGTGGCATAAGCAATCATACACACGCAAATGGAAGGTGGGTCCATGTCTGTTGAATGCTCACAGTACAGAAGGTAGCAATGTTGACCGAGGACACATTCCCCTGTACTAGTCACCCAAGACACCTGTGATATCATACCAGAGTCCATGTGTTATGTATGTCAAAACACATGTCCACCAATAGCAATGCATACAAACATGGCTACAGGAGACACATGTAGGACCAACACACATGTACAATCTGTACTGTGCATGCAGCAACCATGCATTTGCAGTGGCCAATGTCCATAACACAGCTGCGCCTAACTACAACATACGGTCGCAATGCAACCCCATCATTGACACCTGTATATGGTGACATACAGACAGTACGGTTGGTTGTACATCACGTATGGAGGGATGTGTGTACATAAAGTGGTGATCCACCTGTGTAGATGTATGTGTGCCGTGGATGGCTCACAGGTGTGTCACATGCCATCCTACCATGCCATGTGCAAACAGAACGCTATGTCACTGTTAATTAATGATGATGACATAACGCATACACAGCGGTCAGGTGTTACCAACTGTATGTCACATGACACCTGTAACACTCAAATCCTCCCGTGTGCCTATAGCAGCACAATTGCCAGACATAGTGGTGGTACACATAATGTGGACAATACTGCTGCATGTCTATCAAACGTCTCATCATTTGGCAGGTGTATCATTTCCAGCACTGCCATGTGTGCCCGCTTGTGTGACCACATATGCCACATATGGTGGGGATTACATCCCAGTTGTTACACATCCCTGTACACCGTTGTAGAGATCTGTACATACTGCAGTGTGGAAAGCATGACGTCGGCAGGTGTGGTGCATCACATACATTGGCTATCCGTATACACATTTCTGGTCACCACAGTTTGTGTGTATGTATGTATGTATGGCTGTCTGGTGCTTGGTGTGAGGGTGTATGCTACCATACAGTGAAAACAGGATCACTAACCCATCATGGTGATTAACCCTTCATGGTGATGCAGTCTACTACCCTGTTAATGCCATCGGTCCCAGCCGTACTGGCTACCTGTGCATGTTCCTTCTCTGTGTTACATCGTGTGGGTGCAAAGTACTGTGAGGGTGATGACCACGTAGGCAAGGGTCCTCACCTCAACACAATGGTGTGTGCATTATAGTGGGTAGACCCCGTGAATGTGGCCATGTTCCTGTAATATGACAGGGTATTACTGCTACACAGTGTGGCCTTATGCTATAAAGTGGCCTCTAACATCATCATTGGCCAGACCGCTGTGTACAACCCCTGCACCATGTCAACTTACCTGTAATGTTTCCTGGTATGTATGTCATGTTTCTGTCCACTGTAGCCTGTCCAACTGATCACATGCTTCAGGTGCAGTATATGTGCGGACATCTGTGTCTTTCCAACAGTCAGGTTGAGGGTATGTTTAGCATGCTGATATTGCCATATGTGCCTATGAGTACTCCACAGTTACACATGGGGGACTGCAAACACTGCTACCTGTAGGCACATGCCAGTACACCATAGGAGAGAACCAGGGCATCATTATCAACATGCTGTTACTGTTGTAAACGAGACACATACTGTGAACATATCACAATGCATGCTGCACCTGGACTACATGGTATGACTGGTGTATGTCGACAGTACACAACCGATGTCACATACACATCTCTCAGTATTCACACACAACCAATGCAACATACACATCCCTCACTATGCATACACAAGTAATGTTAGATACACCTCTCACTATTCTGTTCACGCTGTGCATCAGACCATTTGAGCATATCCCTGCACTGATGGTGTGGATGACAGGGATGCAGAACAGGCTTCATCATATGCACAGGGTGATACTGTTTGCCAGGGACATAGGCTGCACCAATGGATGACATCATGTGTGTGGATAAGGGCTGGTGATTTGATTGGATATGTCTGTTCCATATGCATGTGGGTGTTGTGGAGCCCTACAGTTGTGTTTGCTGTGTGCGTGTATGCGTGCACACAGTTCTGTCATTTGTGAGGCCTACACAAGGGTATTATCGACAGCTCCAGATTGTACAGACCAGGTTGTACAGCTCACTGTGACCGACCACGGCCACGTGTCCTGTGCCTGCCAGAGGTTGCACGGGCACTACCAGGTGGAGGTACAGAATGGCTACTGTTTGACGACACATGGCCACTGGAACCGTGTCCCCACCGGGAACGTCCAGGGCCATGTCCATGTGGCCTGCTGTGTCCTGGTGTGGACAGTGCAGCACCAGCTGCACTGCTACTGCTACCGGCACTATGGGAGTGGCCATGTGAGGTGGCACATTCACATTGACCTGCACTAGGTGGTGTAGCTGGCCTATGTCCACGTGGCCTATGCCTCACCCCTACCAGATGTTCCAGCACAGACATCTCATGCTCGCGGATTGCCATGCCACGGTCAAGGATTCTGACCATGTCACCCAATCGCCTGTCCAGAACATCAGCAATCTGCTGTTGAGCACCTGCCAATGCCTGGATGTTGTTGTTTAGGGTATGGATAGCAGCCCTCTGCAGCCTCTGCCCTTCTCTGTTCTGCTGTTCGGCATGTGCCTGTGCCGCCATTACAGTCTGGAACATGCATCTGGTGATTCCAGCTGCTTTGCTATGTCCTGCAGGTGCATGTCTGCCAGAGGTCCTCCTATGAGCAGCACTAGCCACATGCCTGTGTGGCACATCTGCAGTCAGTACACTGCCACCATGGTGTGGAGACACACCTTCTGTAGCCACCACACGTTCCTGTTCAACGCTAACAGACGCTGACTGTCCTTCCTCTATGGCCACTGGTGATGCGGTATGTGTTGGCAGCTGAACTGTGTGCGGGGAAGAGGGGGGCATAGCTGGGATAGCAACCGTTGGCACAGATTCAGCCCCTGACATCCCTGCCTGTACCTCATGTATATGTTCATCACTGCTAGCATCTGTGGGGACACTATCAGATGGACCGCAGGAGGATAACGCACCTACATCACCTGTGAATGAAAAGAAAGACTCTAAATTACAATAGACACACACACTGACACACACACACACACACACACACACACACACACACACACACACACACACACACACACACACACACACACACACACACACACACACACACACACACACACACACACACACTGACACACCATGCATGTGATATGACAGATGGCATGCAACATGCTTGTGATACAGCTGACAGCATGCAGCTCAGACATCAATAGTTTTTGTAAGCATACCCACTGGAATGCACACTACATTAGGCAGGTGTCATATCATTATCCATGCAATTCACATGATCATGGTAGTATGCATGCATCCCCGTGATACACCATATGGACCAGAACAGCATAACAGTACACATGGCTGACGTGTCCTTGACATGTAATCTGCTGACGTGTGCATTAACATGCATGCATGCCTGACACAATGGTGTGCTGATACATGTACAGCGTCGTACTGGGTATCACATTGTGGTGTTGTCTTTATGCCCTACAGATAGAATGCATGTTGAGCAAATGTGCATGGGCATGGTAGGGGACTGTGAGCCATCTACATTGCTGTACAGTGTGAAGTACAGACACTGTGCCATTGCATGCCATCATGAGGCATCTATATTGCTAAACAGTGCATGATATGTATGCATTGCATATCCAGAACTGCATGCATACACATGACATACCTGTGGATTGTGACCCACCATGCTGAGGTGTATACACACCACACCAAACCATGCTGTGTCATGTGACAGGTCACTGGAGGACATACAGATGACACCCCTGCATGATGACTACAGAGTGTTATCTGCCTGGCAACCATGTCCACACATAGCGGACCTGTCACGTCACCATTTCACACATGATATTGATGTACCACGCACACAAAGTGCACAGCTAACAGTGATGTCCTATGGCAGCAAGGGAAAAGTACAGTATCTGTGGCCTAGTGTCACTGTCAGTGGAATCTGTAAAGGTGACTACTGTCATGCTATGACACAGACATCATGTTCAACACATCTTATGAGGTAGACGTCACTGATGCCTCCACTAGCTGTGCACAGGCATTTAAGATGTGCAGCGTACCACATCACCCGTACAATCAGTCTAGTATGGCTGTAATTGGACCATGTGTGGACAAAGTGGGACAGGTTGTATCCACATCCCATCTATTGTGTGGCTACGTGTCTCTGGCCATTCCCCATGGCCATGTGTGCACATGTGTTGGTTATGTATGTGATGGCCGTCTATCACACATGTCTGCGTTATATCACATACACCCATAGATGTTGGATATGTCACCATCCACAGGGCTATGCAGACAACAGGTGTATGTGTGGTATGTGGGGTATGGGTTATGGAAAAGTGTGACAATATTGCAACTAAAACGCTACGCGCCTGAGACATGTTGGATGGAACATCACAATGTGTGAACCCATTGCAGCGGCATATAACACAATGGTGATGCCTGAGGTCTGCCCATATCACTGCTCACTGTGCGGTACTGTTTTGTGTACCACACGTTTTGTTCCACTGTATAGTACATATGCCTCCATTGTAGAACACCTCCACCATTGTATGCACAGCTGGACACACATGTAGCAATGACAAATACTGTGGTTTCATGTCTGTGTGTCATTTCATTTGTATATATTGCACATGGGTGGCCTGTGTGGATGATGGTGATGCAACCTGTATATCCATGTATTAACTGGCCACATGGTGAATAGATCTATGCTTTGACATGCCTGCTACTGATGACAGTCTCACCTGCAATGGACTCTTGTCTGTGCGGCACGCCAGAGGTACCTGTATAGGGTGACACAGCAGTATGAACATTATCGATGACTGTATGACAGCCACAGGGTGCACAGTGCAAGTTAACACATTTGCCTGTACAATAGCATATAGTAAGCACATTTGTGCGTACCATACCTCTCAACCTCTTAAAACAATAAATGTGGACAAAGCCTACTATGATGGGGGACAAATAGGGACAACTGTGACATATTGCTCTTGCAAACTTAGAAATTTGCTAGAATAATAGGTTTGCATGCACATGGTTTTTACACGGAATGTGCAGTTGTAATCACAAATGTATGTCATCATTTAATGACTCCATTCCTCAGCTATTTGCCAGAAAGGGACAGATATTAAGGGGAACACACCAACAATATGAGGCAGACATCTGGACATCCTGCAAATACCTGTACAGTTCAGAGGTATGGTGCATACACAGGGTAGCATAATGTAGCATGCAGCATGTGTGTCCACATACCTTGCATATGTTGTTACATTACATGATGTACACTGACACATGGATGTAGGTGGGATATACTGGCCATATGTTCAGTACTGACTTACCAGGCAACTCCAGGCTTATTGGTTGGGAGAAACCCACCTCCATGATGGCAGCTAGTGTTTGTGGGAGCTGTTCCGAGGGTGTCCCCAGACTGGCCAGTAGCTCCTCTGTGTGTGTGAGTGGAGGCTGGGTTGGTGGCCCACCACCTGTTCCACCGTGTTCCCTGGCGATTGCAATGGCATGCAGTTTTGCATGACGTATCAAGTCCATGCAGTGTCTGCACACCTGCTGGTAGGTGCGGTTGTGGCCACCCACTTCGTTGACCCTCCTGCAAAGATCCTGCCACAGGTTGTCCCGCTGCTGTGCATGCTGTGGCACATGACTAAATAACATCTCATAGTTCTCATGCAGGTATGGGATTAGGACATCATCCTCCTGTCGGCTGTATGCTGGTAGGCATGTACGAGGCATTATCTGTAAGACATGATGAAGGTGACAGGTCACATTTACAGACATGTACAGTGATAGTGCTGCACATACATTTCTAGTACATCTGCACAGTTATCTTTGCAAATCAACATGACACTAACACGACTGGCATGTATGTGTCATACACATGTTACACCCATTATGCATTGGATATCATCCCCATATATGTGTGTCACCTCATTAGTGTTCCTACTGCATGTGACGTCTGTCTTCATGTGGGCATGTCTGTTTGCCTGCACTGGTGTTTTTACCTATCTGCACATGCCTGGATGTATCCACGGTAATGCTGTTGACTTTGATGCTGTTTATATGTCACATATCAATACAGAGACAGCCTTAATTGACTTGGCAGTGACAATGCACCAAGTACGCATGGAAATCTGTACATACATCTGCTTTGCCATAGACATCTACACTGCACTGCACAGCTGTTCAACATCCTGCCACGGATCGCCTGTGTTGCACATGTGATAGACATGGGACAATGGCTAGTCAGATGTCATTCGCAGGTAAGGTTATCGGCTATAGCATGTACGGGCTGGGTTTACTAGCTGTATCCGACACCCATTACGCCACCGCGAGGGGCATCAGTGACACATTACTGATCCAGATAGTTGATACTACATCTACCATACGGCCATCACACCATGTATGGCAGGGATGATATGTGCAGCTATGTGGACAGGGCTGCATGGTATGGCAGGAGTATGTCACAGGTATGGCACAGGGATCTGTCCAGCATGTGGCCATCCTAGTCGTAGGATGGTGGTTGTCCATGACGTATGTCTTTCAGATCAGGCTATGGACATGTAGCATGTCCAAAAGCATAGTGTGGCATATGTCTGTATGCAAGGTGGATAGCATGCTGCATACTGGACGTGAGTATTGTGGAGGCTGGTATCGGCCATCCACGCATCGGCTCTACCCCTGGAGGGTGATATGTGTTCCAATATTGGTCACACGAGTGCTGTGTATGCCTGTCCAATGATCTCCGTGCTCATGGATACCACCCTGTCATGTCATGGGTACCTTGGATGACTACCTAAATGCCCAGGGAGATGTCTCCAGCTCAGGGAGGTGTATTGCACAACACCATCCCTAACACAGTGTCCATAATGTTGACCACAGCCTAGGTGTTACTTAATGGGTACAGGGGTATTCCCCTAGTGGTGTCATTGCTGATATCATCCACCAGAATGTGCACATATGTCACACACCTCACACACACAGCCCATTCTCTATGTTGTTCACAACACTGTGACAGCTATTGCCCATAGGTCATGGCCATTCACATCCTCACATACACAGATGGCTAACATTTGTCTGTGTGGTATGGGCTACAATGCGGGTGGGGTACAACACATTAACCCTGGTTTACTGTAGCTGACACAGTGTTATATGCACATGTCACTGTAGCACCTTCAGTAGTTGTGAGTCTGTCAACAGGCCACTAGTAGAACACTCCTGTGACATACAAAGGCATTTGTAGTCAAACATCCGTACTGTCTTGTACATCTGTACTGCTAACATCTACATTGATAATGGTTTATGGACTTGCAGACCATACCCGGCAGTGTTCTGATGCGGTGCCACCAATCATGACTGTCGTCAACACTTATGGGTTGATATTATCCAACACCCTATCTGCATTGTATGGGCATGCTTGGCACTTGTTCAGAGCTTCTTGGCACGTTATGAGCTACTGCTTAGTTTAGCACCCATTTCACACCAGTCCTCACAGGTACACTGTCTGTCCATACATTTCCAGCTTGCTTACAGTACAACAGCTGTCGTACACACATCACTCACATATCTCGTGAGACATCGTGGTTTATATGGTGTGTCCACCTGGCACATACCACTTATATACAGGCATGTCCAACTGGCACATACCAGTGCTATTGCCTGTCACTATGATGACTATGTTGTACATGTGGCAATAGAGCTATTCTCATGTACACAGTCAATGCACACCTCCCAACATACAACAGTACAGCCTGTGGGGGATGCACATATGCAGCCTTGCTGGGGGTTATACTGTCACCAACCCTGACTGCACCTGACAGTCATGTGGGGATGTGCAACATTCACAACACACCCCACTCATCACATAGTTCCACATGATCCCCACCATAGGCCACACATACAGAGACACCTTGTACAGTACCCCTCCATACTCTGTGTGGGCACCAATGGCAGCCCACATCGCCAAACACAACCACACCAACCTATAGCCCACAGACATGTGTGCCCATCACATACAGCCAATAGGGTGTCATAACATACACAACACACATGTCATAGGTGACTGTCAGCGGTCACACTGCTGTTCAACTCAGCAGGCTACACAAGGCGATAGTCACTTACATCCTGCTGTCAGGTAACTGGTTCTGCAACATAACCTATGCACACATGTCACAACTCAGCAGGTATGATGTGACTGTCATTTTCCATGTTTGTGTGACTGAAGTTGTATCTCAGGGCACAGACTATGTGTGCAGGGACATGCAATAGCCCACCAGTGTTGTAGCCCTGATGGTGTGGTCTGAGCCCTAGAGAGCATTTTGTGGTCATCCGGACCTGTTACCACTGTACAACGAGTGACTGTGTCACTCCCAACAGTTGTCCATGCTTCTGCTGTCATTCCACAGGTGTCTGGTATACATCCACTTTCACCGACCTGGTCAAACAACATGATGCTGTGGCACAGTTGACCTGCACCTGTCAGCCCTGGGAGTACAGATCACATGTTGGACTCTTGCTGCTTTTATACTGCCTGTCTTGCACAGTGTCCAATAACAGTCACCACCAGAATGGGAACTGGCTAGCAAAACATGTGGTCATGTAACACAATGCTTGACATCATCCTCTGTGACGCATGCAGGCAAGGCACACCTGATACTGCACCACTTCAATATCTCTGCAGTGACTGGGACCTGCCTCTTGGCTCTGCAGAGCACACCTGCAATGACTGGTTATAGACAGACCGTACCTCTCAGGCACGTATATGGACTGGCACACCCATGGCTGAGGTGTCCCCATATTCCACTATGTTGTACACACATCCCAGCTGGTTACTTAGCACAATGCATCACAGGTGCTCCACGTGCAAATAACTGTGTCCGGAACTGCTATGCACAGTATTACCAGCTGCGGATTCAACATACCCCGCAGTTACCAGACCTCATTTCATGGTGTACTGGACACATAGGCTCATACTGCTGCTACTGATGTGAGACTGACAGTAACCCACACTTAACTGTGATAACCGCACATGTACTGACACATGATTTGACCCATACACACCACCTCCAAGACCAACAGTATCCTTGACATGGACACTACCAACATGTGACTGCTGTTCCACACCTGGGGTTATCCCCTCATTGGTGGAATCTGAACATATGCTACTCACCCTTGTTAGCCACATACCGGCACCACACACTTCACGGCATACACAGTAGATGAGTACTGCAACACCTACTACAGAAGTTGTATGACAGTGGTAGTTGACGTCATGACACACGTGCAGGTGGACAATGCACATACAAATGCTGAGACGTACCCCAGTGCACTTCATTAACACGTACACAACAATATGGATTATGCTATTCCACACAGAGCCATGATGGTACACACCAGATAACAGACACCACTCTGGGGGTGCGGTTCCATGGATATACTTTACAACAACAGGTGGGGGCTGTTGCACAGTGGTGTACATTCCCATGGGTGGGGTAACTCACTGGTCAGCCTCGGTAGGGCCACAGGATCCCTCATCACATACTCCATAACTAGCTACGTACACATTACTGCGACACATTCCGAGATGTACCACAAGGCATTATGGTGGTATGTCAGTAGTCGTATGCAATACCCACATCTGCTCACACATACAGCTGTCACTCTGGAACATAACAGTAACAGGTGATGTTGGCAACATGCTGTCTGATGGCTTCAATGCTAACATTACACTCTCTCACTCCCTACGTGGCCACATTCCTTGCAGGAACATTGCGGTGTACCTGCGGTCAAACCTACACAGTACTGACCTGCACTCTATATGTTCTAGGACACTGGCCCCTTGTCACCCTACAAAATCCCAGGCTGTGATGTCCACAGACTTCTGAACGACATGTCTCCCCACTGGGACACCATATTCAGTAATAGCTTTGTACAAGACATTGTGGCCCCTGACTGGCACACAGCGACAGTTACACTCCACACAGGTGGCGCCACAATGCACGACTGGGACTATTGCCCTACACGCCTGACTGGGCTGTTCTGCATGGCTATAGGGCACATCATCATGGACATCATTCGCTGAGTCTTTGTTGTGCTCCGGTCCTTTGATGCCAGCTGGGTTGGTCTTGTTGGGGCCACAGCATGCCTCCTACACCTGTTGAACACCTTTCATACAGTCACCAGAGTAGTTGATGATGACACAGGGGTCCACAAAGCCTACATTGTCCTCTCGCTGCCTTAAAGCACCATTCTCCATTCTGGTATTGACAACATATGCATCCACCTGCACATCAAAACATATGTCTCAGGATGTTATGCAAAGTGGCTAATGGACGGGACACACACACTGAGGGTGGCATACCATATCACATACCACATTCCAGTTACACTTGGCATACCACAGTCCTCAGTCATGAGGCCCTCATGTTCGGTATATGCTTCCCTGAGGTACAGGCTACCACTGAGGGGACTTCCCTGCCTAGCTTTACAGACCACTGCATACCAAGTGCCATTGTTGATCCACCAGCTGATACAGACCCCATCCATATGGGTGTCACTGTGACGGATACCCGATATGAACATCATGGCCTCAACCTGCATGACACTTGGTATGAACATCACCTTTGCAGTACACCATCCACCCACTGGTTATCACATAGGTGTTAGTCCCCTACATACATGTCACATTGTACATGTTCATACTACACATGTATATTGCACACACTCCTGTGATTACAAAATTGCCACTGTGGCATGGATATCCTTCTACGTGTCCACACTTGTCTGTACTGGGTGTGTAGCTGGTACACAGGCACCCATTGTACCTCTGAACACCGGACTTATACACACATCCATGGGTACAACACCCCACTTAGGGTGTACCTTACACAACCGCTACAGCTTTACATAACTCAACATTAAAACGCCATGACGTTTATTGAGCTACGACAGTTAAAGTTTGCGGCTGAAGTACAGACACCACATCTGTACACATTTGCAGACTACTTACTTAGGGGTGACCTCTGCTGCAAAGACAGGGCCCATGTCTGCAAATATGTTAATGGATATACTCCGCATACGCGACATAAACTATAGCCACTGTGAGCATGATGCTCATGGATATGTGCACACACGCAACAGTGTGTGGGATGTGCTTGGGGGTTGCATTCCCAGACCGTACACTCACCATGCTTTGGGACAAGATTCCTATGTACATCACGCATGGACAGTCAGTAGCAGTGTTTATGTGATACCTCACTTGGTGGATGGTGGACACATGTACGCCAGGGATCACTGCAGTGGCTGTACTGTGCAGAGATGCAGGTTACACATGGCTCTTCTGTTCACAGGACACTACCCTAGAGAGGTGCCACTGGTGTGCACACTGTAGTTGTTGTTACACATAGACTTGCCAGACTGCACGATACCCCACTATGAACCTGTGGAGCTATTACATGTCCTTTGTGCATGGTTACTGGAATAGCCCTTCCATTTAGATTAGCTGTCACACTATTACAATGTCCCGTGACTACAGGCCATATGTATCCTGTTATTGTAAACGCCAATCATGTTCTTGCTTGTCTGTCACATCTCTTCTGCTATTCTAGTATGGGAGTAATGTTCGCATCCTTTGCAAATGCACAGAGTGGCTTACATTATTTATTTCATCATAACTGTTTATACATAAATTAATTACATACTACTCACATCACTATATGATACCCTTGGAATGCATCATATGCCTGTTCTCCTGTGTAGCATATCTGACTACTCAATCTACTGTACTATACATTACACATGTTTTACATGGTATCCCATAATTCAAAGCATACTTGCACAGCGGGACCACCTTAGACATGTCATTGACGTTATATGCCCATACACATGCATACTGTTACAGTATATCCACATATACTATCCCCTGCTATGGCACGTACTTGTTGGACATACCCTGACACTGATGGTGGGTCATATGACATTGCTCTGTTTAAAGCCATCATGTTGCATCCCTTGTGGTGTCTGTGCTGTTTACCTTGTGACCCACTGCTGGACGCACATCTTCTACAAGCGTTAGTATGATCAGCAAGACATCACTACATAAATACCATTTTCCACTTTATGCATGGCGGACACTTTTAATTACTGCAAACCAGGCTATGCATACACTGACATAACTTAATACAGAACATACTATACATACAGTTAGTGTTCTACATACCTTGATATCGTTCCAGTATTTTGTCTGTATCTTGATCTTCTGTATTACTCTTTAAACTGTTTTACGGTATGAGCATACAGTTTGCATATCTGGCAAGTCATCCTTATATACGTCGATACCTGCAACATGTGGTTTACTGCCGCCAATTGGTGTTCCGGTGTGACTAATTACATACACTTCAGCTGTGCAGCTACTCCATTCACCAATTACGCAGCAACAGTGGGGTATAACTGAATTCTCCACTTGGGCGTTGGCCATTTGCTCTGCCTTCGGGGAGATGGCCTGTATTGTGTTTTGTTGTGTGTAATTGCAACTGCTATGTGTAGAGCCAAGTGTATTTTGGAGTCATGTCCCCCGTGGATTGTGTGTGACGGCTTGAGTATGTGGTTCTACCTGTGACTGTACCTGTCATCCCACCCGTCTTATAACGGACTATTGCAAACACCTGTAACATCACTGTTTGTTCCATTATATGATGGATACAATTTTGCATGGCACCTTTAAATGTGTCTCTCACAAGGTATGTTAACGGTTCAGCAGATGTAATTGACTAACTGGATGTTTGTGCTGTGATTACGGTCTGTATTGCTATTGTTTCCAGTGTGGGGGATGTAGGCGGGTGTACTTAGCATATATGGTTTTGTGGGGCTTGCATTTCTACGTAGTCCATATATATGTGTGTGGGCCCCTTCCCTAATTACAATGCTATCACTTAGTAGACTTCTGTTATGGGAATTTACTTTGGGCTGTTGTTAATTGGTTTCTATATGGTATGCAGGTGAGGTTGATACTTCCATACCTCCGGATGTACGGCGATATGTGCAGGGATATTTCTAAATGGCCGCTATCCCATGTATGTCTGTCCCAGATATTTGCAGTCATTGCAGTGGTGTTGGTGTCAGACTCTCTGTGGCATGGCTTGCCACCTTTTCATATGGCCATAGTTGGACATTTGCGGGTCACACAGTGGTGTTTACAGGCTGACATATAGCCACGGTCAGTACACAGGATAGCACATACTTTTATCCTCATTACATACCAATTGTTCTTGGACCTTGCCTACTTATCAGTTTGCATGTAACATTTCCGTTTCTTGTATACAGGCTTGAGTATTTCCTGCAACTATTGCATAATATTTGGGACATACTAATGTCCTAAACTCTCGGACAGTTGCCCTTTGTAATGTTTCATGTCAGGACACACCTGCCCAGGGAGGGGCTGTCCCTCCCAATGTGGGACAGGTGTTTACCGCATGCCTATGGCTAGCTATACCCGCACCTACCGTAATCATCTACCTCCGAGTTGCCACCTACAGACACATGATGCACACACACACACACACACATTACAGTCACAGGGAAACACACATGGCACCCTCAACACACACATACACAGGCTACACCACTCACAACCACAGTTGTACATGGTACCTACGTGGACCGCACCGCCGGCAGCGGTGACTACATGTCCTTACTATCGTCATATTGCTCATGGTTCTACTGTTCCAGTACTGTGTTCTTTCTGTCTTTCAGCCTCCTGGTTACACGTGTCGGTGTGTGACATGTTCCATAGTTGGTGGTATCCTATTTATTTGTACCGCCAAGGTGTTTTGAATGTGGTTGACCTATCTATATATTTGCAGATGTCAGTGACTCCTTAAATATCGACATATATCACACTATCGCCCTTTCTATCTGTATTATATATGTGTAGATATATATATATATATATATATATATATATATATATATATATATATATATATATATATATATATATATATATATATATATATATATATATATACACATATATATAGATAGATAGATATCTCGGACAGGGGTGGTGACAGGCATGCTACGCCTTTCATTGTGTGTTTGTCAGTGTATACTGTGTTTCCTGGACTCCACACATTTGTGTCTGTACCTGTGACATTACACACCTGCCATAGGTTAAGATTACCTCCCGTCCCACTTTACGAGGGACAGTCCCTCTTTGTGCAGTTGTGTCCTGCAAAATATTTGTGAACATAGCAAATGTCCTGCGACTTTGGGACAAACATATTCCCTATAGTTTATGTAATAGCTGCATAAAACTCTTATTCTGTATCTGACCCACCTACATGTTACAGGACATGGAACACGCACCTGAGAGAATTACTAGAATAAGCTTTTTATCTATGCAAAACACTGATGTTCTGGTTTTTGTACTGGCCGGGTGCATGTGTCGGCCTGCAGACATCTGGCGTATGTCCCACATTGGTCATTTGAAATGTGGCAACCCTACTGTATGTACATCTTAGCTAGCAATAGTGTTGGGTGATTGTATACATGATTGCCTGTTCCACTCCTGTCAGTGGTCGTTTTACCCTTCAGAGTAGGCTCTATTTGTTCAGGGGTGACTAATGCTGGTTTCACCTGTTCTGTACATCACTGACCGTGATCTGCGCAGTGGTCGGTGAAGCTTAGACCTGTTTCGCGCATATCCGTATAGTCATATTTAAACATCGCTTACTAGCTGTGGGCAACGCTTATTCCTGCTAATGTGTACTACACATATTCTGATGACCTGCATCCGGAATGCATTACCCGTGCCGTCGGGATTACGTTACATTCCTTGCAGGACGTGGGTCCGGGAACATGCACAACAGTCACTGCATGTAACACTTGGACATCTGGGGGTTGTACACGTATTATGTCATTTTGTATGTGAAGTACACTACAGCAGTTACTCCACACTACACTCACATGGATAACTCTGTTAATTTACAAATTGTTGAGTCCAGTTAATGGTATGTCCATGTGATGTTTACTGGCTGTACTCCGGCATACAACCGTGGATGCAGCATGCTGGGGTGACGAATACCTGTCATGGGTACATCCCCTGCCTTGACACAACATCCATGATTACATTTTGTGGAGCCCCTCAGTAACACAGCAGGGAATCCGTGCTGAGTGTGTGTAGGACAGTGCTTACACACATGCCCTCCCGCGATTGCCTCTGCTCCAGTAAGCAACAGTTGCTTACTCGATGTTGTGGTGACGGGAGTCACTGTTTGCCCCATTTGGTGTTTTGCCTCTGACAATCGGGCATGTACCTACCAATGTACCTGAGAACCTATACACACAGCACTGACAGATGCTGATAGGTGCATCTACTGTTCAGGTGTTGACATTTCCGTGTTCCAATGGCTGTTGCATGTACAATGTTTGAGGGCTGCCTATGTAGGATTCCACAGTGGGCCACCTATACATCACAATTTACAGGTGGTCGTGTTTGTGTGCCACCCATTTTACTGTGTGTGCAGGTGGAGAGGGCTGTCAGTCCGTGGGAGCCTACACTGTCAAGGTATGTGCTATACGTTCCCTCTTTGCCAAAGCATAGGCATATTGGGCATGCCTCTGTCTGCCTACTGGGCTGGCACATTGTGTCCATGGTCTGGATCCCTCTGTGCCTGTGTTGGCCTTGGCAATTGCAGTGGGCTGTGAGGCCCTCCCCCATTTTGACCCTGCTGCAGCTGTTTCCGCAGGATCATATTATGTAACATGGCACATACTATGAAGATGTTTGCGCACATGCCTGGAGAGTACTGCAAGGCTCCACCAGATGTGTCCAAGCACTGGAACTGTGATTTCAGCATCCCAAACACACTCTCTATGATGATTCTGGTTTGTGCGTGTGCCTCATTATGGCGTTCTTGCATTGGTGTGTGTGCATTTCTGATGGGGGTCATCATCCACGGCTCCAGTGCATAGCCAGCATCCCCCACAAGGTGGCCTTGTGGGATGTCCCCCCTGACAAATACCTGATACAGCTGTGAGGCATGCCAGATATGGGAGTCGTGGTAGCTTCCAGGGCTGCCAGCACACACATCCATGATAATGCCCTGGGCATTGCACATGACCTGGCAGTTGATGGAGTAGAATCCCTTGTGGTTTATGTAGCACCTACAATACTCACCGGGTGGTGACTTGATTTGTATGTGCGTGCAGTCTATCGCACCCAGTACCTCCGGGTAGTTTGCCACACGGTGGAAGTGACGCATATTGCTGGCCAACTCCTCCTGAGTTCGGGGGAAGTATATATGCTCATTGGCATGTGCTAACATGGCATCCAGGAACTGGTGTAGTACACTGGATGCCGATGCTTGTGAGATCCCCTTTATATCTCCAGTTGGCTTTTGAAAGGTACCTATGGCTAGTATTCGCAAGCTTACACATACCTTTGTGTCCACTGGGATGGGTTCCCCTCTGTTGTTTCTGGTTCTTAGGCATGGTCGGCACAGCTCTATTTACTGTAAGATGTCCCTGTCCACCCTGTAACACTCTACTATCTCCAGATCATGTAGCCCCTAGTAGGTCACCCTTGGTCTGAACACTCTTCTCCTCCTCCGAGGCCTATGGTGGTTGTCGGCATCATCCTCCACAACACCATCGGTCTGTAACACATGCTGATGAATCACAGCTATGGCAGTTCCCAACATGTACATTTTAAAAGTTCCCCATCTGTTTACGCCTATGGTGCAGTGTTTGGGAATACACAGGTGTGTGTTGGGTGCTTTCACACTTTATACTGTTTTGCTGTGAACTCTGATGAAGTCATAGGGTGTGTATGTACAATCGTGGCTACAGGGTATCTTCTGTGTTTTATTAATGGAACCACTATTGTGCTGCCTTTGGTGTTGCATTACATTTGGTTGCCGTGAATTACCTCCTGCCCTTCCATTTACATTTGTGCATGTTACACCTACCATTTGCTGGCATGCATCCAGCAGCCTGCTTTCATTTGTACTTTCCTAGACCTGGCTTATCTTGTGTAATGTGTTCTATTGCCAGTCTACTGTGGGTTTGCTTTGCTCTGCTATGACAGTTCTCCTATCTTTGCATTTCAAGTCCTCCCCTTCTTTCTTTGCAATCCTATGCCTCCCCTATCCTGTTTTGCAGGTTTCTGCATGCAAGCTTGTCTACTGCCATCGATTGGCCGCCGTGAGTTGATTGGTGTTAATTGTTCATTAGTACGCCAATTACCCTGCTTCAGCATTTCCTTCTTTTTTTCCCCTGACCTTCCTGTTTGTGCTATTGTTCGCGGTGCGTGCATCTGCTTACCGGGTTTCAGGCATGTTTTCATCCCCGTACACATGCGCTTCCGGGCACCATGTGTGCTCTCAGCTAAATGGTTCTATACCTTCCTCCCCACCCCTGTCCTGCAGCTTTGCTTAGCCATGGCCAGGCCAGATTTGCATTGCTCCAATGTGCTTACTGATACAGTGGCACACCCCTCTGCTGATGTCATGTATCACCTCTGATACACTCCTCGGTGTTATAGCGTTGCACCATCAGGTACATCCTTAATCAGGCAGGACATTTCCGATTCAGTATTACCTGCCTCATTTGCATGGCATTAACTACTAATTCATAGTTACAGTGCCGAACACTGTCGCGGGCCCTTGGCAACACTTGCGCCTTGCTTGTGCTGTGCCATGCCTACCATTGCGTATTATGGTGAAATCCTGATTTGTCTTACATTGCGATTTTATGACATTTATATATATTTCCTTTGTATTCCTGTTTGCGCAAACATTCCCTGTGGTTGTACTGTGCGTTACTGTGGACATGACATTAAATGTTTTTTTTAGGTGGTGTGCATCTTTTCTTGTACCATTGGCTGTGTATTTAGCCACTGGCATATGTTAACTTTTTAATACATGAGTCTGGTCCGCTTCCATAACTCCGATGCTCATTTTGGGAAAATGTAAACCGTGTTTTTTGGTTTACATTTCCATGGGCTTGCACCACTTCGTGAATTGCTGTATGCCTTCATTAGCATGGTGCGACACTGCGCATGGGGTGATTTGCATACCTATGCCGAGAGCTGCATAGATCTGGCATACGCTGGTAGTGCACATGGAATTGGTTCATACCTGAATTGCTCGGCGGACATATTTGGCGTTATCCCACATACGCTACACCTGCACCTGGTGGAAGCTTCATGAATCCGGGGGAGTGTTTTTTAAGCATCTTTATTAATTCATCACACTTTAAGTTACAACACGAGTCCACATACATTAATAGAAAATAAAACAAACATTAATAACAATGTATTTTATTATCATTGTAATTAATATATATGCTTTCTTTTAAACAATGTTCATGCAGTCCATTACATGGGGAAAATGGCTAGGTTTAAAATGGCCCACAAGGGCAATTAGCCTAGTACTAATCAATGAACCTATAAACAAAAGTTGTTCAATTCCTTCCTTCCTTTAACCCTCATTCCTTTAACAGAGCATTATTCTGCATGTATTGTTCCCCATAAATTCCATTTATTTCTACACAATTTGGTCCCTCCCTTTTCTAAAGATTTCATCTCCATTTCTTTATTTCTTTTACAATGTTCAAAACTTAAGCTATGGCTGGCTTAGATTTTGATTTTTGTTTTACTGTAGTACAGTGACTTTAAAACTGAATAATTATATCCAAAACAGCCACAGGAGTATCAAAGGTTGACCATGGTATAAAACAAAAACTAAAAGTCAAAAATAAATAAATAAATAAATAAAGCACTGATATCCAACATGGCAGTTGCAATAAAATGTTTATTCCAGATAAGTACTTTCGAGCTACTGCTCTTCTTCAGATCACATAAAAACCCATACACATCAACCAAATTTAAAATACTCATTATCCAGTAAAATTAAAAAATGTGATCTACACCCCTTCAATAGGGGCTTTAAGGACATATAACCATTTAGACCTGGTAATCGGTCTGCTTTTAAATCCGCTATCCACCTAAATTTATTCAATTTGTCTGATGTATAACACCCCCTCCCCATTATCTGACTGTATTTGTAATACCATCAATACAAATGTATGTCCCTCATAGGTTTAATATACTGGGGTAGGGCATTATGCTTTGCCCCTAGCCTAATGTCACTCATATGTTGTAACACACATTGTTTAAGCATTCTACTAGGTTTTCCTCACATAATATGAAGAACTAGATGTACATTTAGCTAAATACACAACATGTATGGAAGTCAGCATATATATTTGGGGTATATACTCTACCCATAATAGGATGTAAAAACATATTAGATCTATCAATGTACTGGCAGCCCTTACAATGCCTACAAGCATATGTACCCTTCCTAACATTCCTAACTGTCAGATTAGGTGGACCAACCTCTTTACATAAAAGATGTTTCAAACTCATATTATTCTTAAAAGTAAATCTAGGAAACTCCCTTACCACCTTCTTAAGATGACCATCTGGCTGCAAAATCCTCCATTTTTTTCTAATTATACTACAAATACTTTTATTATCACTGTTATAGTGCCTGAAAATGCTTATCTGGAATAAAAATTTTATTTCAACTGCCGTGCTGAATATCAGTGGGTTTTTTGTCTTTAAAACTGAATAATGGTAAACAGGAAATAGTAAAGATTACACATGGCTCTGGAAAGCTATTTATTTGGCAAGTGATATTTGTACAGAGTGTCCAGATTTTTATTACAGTGGACTATATTGTCATCGGCCCATGAATTATGAAAGAAAATTTCTACAAAGGCAATGCAACATCATAATTTGAATCGACTGCACTCTGTCCAGTCAATGGAAACTGCATACAGGAATAGAGCATGCATCCATGAATCACACAGCTAAACACAAACACATTGTGAGAATGATGTATGCGGACCATGGCATTTACTAAGAAGAAATAGCACTAAAAGTGATTGTCATAGTTACAAGGCACATGTTTACCAGTGGCATAATGACTTATTTGACCTTAGATTACAAGCACAGCTTACCATCACGATTAGTTAGGTCATAAAGAGAACAACTCCCTAAATCCATTAATTATTGGTCTGCATTGTCTTGTCACAGTATTTTGCAGGGAAGCAAGCACCACTGCACACCTCTATGTGGGGGTGTTACCCTCACACCTCCTACTAATTATATATACTAACTCTGAAACTGCACACTTTAAGTGAAAAGACATATTACCCCCCACTATGAACAGTGCAATCCTGCACACCACCAGACCATCTGCTTAGTCAGCCAAATGCAATCATTTAAAAAAGATGTCAGTCAAACACATACACAGTCAAAATTCTGCAGGATATATATATATATATATATATATATATATATATATATATATATATATATATATATATATATATATATATATAAACACTTTATAAAACCGAAATTCTGAAATACTGAATTTCAGAATCCCGAGATTATAAAGCCAAAAGCTCAAAACTCCGAAACCCCAGAAGCGCGAATTTCAAAATCCCGAAGTCCTGAGATGTTGAATTTGCACTTCTGGTATTGCGATGTGTGAAAGGATAGCCAGACATTCAGATAAATATTTATGTTTAAGGGTTTTGGTTTGGGGCTTTAGTGTGTGTCAGTGTGTTTTGTTACTGTGATGTGTGTGTGTGCAAGGGGAATGTAGCTTGTATGGTGGTGTTTTCATGTGTTTGTGTAGTGCGACCTTGGAGTAGGTATATTTAAGTGGGGGGGTGTGGGGGTGCAGCCCCCCACATGGGGGGGTGAAGGGGGGGCTTGCCCCCCTGCTTGTATGTAGTGTAGGTTTGTGTGTTTGTGTGTGGAGAGAAGGTGTGTATATGTGTATGTGTGTTGTGTATGGTTAGTGTAGGAGTCATGATTTTGAAATTCGCGCTTCTGGGATTTTGAGATTTTAAGGTTTAGGCTTTATGATCCCGACATTCTGAAATTCGATATTTCAGGATTTCGGGATTATAAAGTGAACCCATATATATATATATATATATATATATATATATATATATATATATATATATATACATATATAGATAGAAATGGATGCAAAAACATAAGCCATGATATGCATACATTGCAATCATACTTATAACAGATAAATACAAAATCCTATATATGCATGAAATATATACATATAAGATGTTGACAAGTACCACAGTTCTCTTTTAGCACTTGGTGCTTATGATTTCTGTTAGATTTTGGTGCATTTTGAAACATAAAATGTCACATTGTGATGGTGAAAAAAGTTTTTTTAATTTATTCTTTTATGTATGGTTTGGGGTAATAAGTTACATATCCATTGTCAGGGTATATGTTGCAAGAAAATTCAGTAAAGAGATGGTCTTTAAATGCACCATTGAAGCTATTAATGAATTATAAGTTTTTGTTGTCAGTAGGCAGGTGGTTATGGGTAGCAAATCCCACTTTACAGAAGTTATACATGAGAAAAATTATTGCCCTGTGAACTTCTGAGATGATAAGGATTGTCTTGTAAAGTAGTGCTTTACAATCTTGTAAATAACAGTACGCAGAATAAAATGGCCCTATGAGGCATTGAAAGCCATTTGGAGTTTTTTTAGCAAACTTCAGTTTTGTACCTGCTATGGGTAAATGAGAGGATTGTCTTGTAAAGTAGTACTTTACAATCTTGTAAATAACAGTACGCAGAATAAAATGGCCCTATGAGGCATTGAAAGCCATTTGGAGTTTTTTTAGCAAACTTCAGTTTTGTACCTGCGCGTCTGCTAATAGAATGACTCTGCAGATTTTATTATCAGCAGTCTGTATTCTGTAAGTACAGTGGGCTGACTATAACTAGAATAGACAGTCCGTATTCCTGTTTGGGTATTAAAATATTTTTAGCAGTGGCCCTGCAAGCAGTGGGTAAGAGGAGGTGAATGATCATGTAACATAGATTTAAACTGCACAAAGACTTTATCTGTATGTGTGACAAAAGAAAGTGTAGGGTCAAGTATAATGCCTAATTATGTCTGTTCAGTGACATTAAGTTTCATAATCCCATTAAGATTTGTGAACAGAATAAAAGGGGTAATGGGTAATTTTTTGGCCAAGACAAAGACTATGACATTAGTTTTCTTAGAGTTAGTTACTAGTTTGCTAGACATGGACCAGGTCCATAACTGAGTGAAGTTGACCTGTAACTTGGTTTGCATGTCAGAGTGGCTTTGCTAGACTGCAAAAATAGCATTTCATCTGCATATATTATTAATTTAATGTTTGGTAATTCTAGGGGGGACCATTGGCACAGAGGGAGAAGACCTAGTACAAAACTTTGAGTATACCTGTGTTAAGTGTACCAGTAGAAAGGGATGAGACATTACTACCAACATTGAAGTTCCTGTCTTTCAGATAGTTGTAAAACCAGCAATGAGTATTATTTTCAAAGTTTAGTTTATTGAGAAGAACTGCTTCAAAAATCTCTGTCTTCTCAAAAAAAAGGACCTGCAGTAATGAGTGTGTTATTCAGAATGTAATAAAATTGTATCAGTGGCCATTACCAGAGCAGTGAATCACCTTGCTGATATAGTATATCATCATATGGCCATAATATTAATAACTGTTTACCTATGAGCCATTGACAATATTTTTTCTGGCTCACTGTTTGCTGAAAATTTATTTTCATGAATTGTAAGCAAAAAAAATCTATAAAAACAAAACAATTTGCAAGCCCCCCTGCACTCCACAAAATTATGTGCACCAACTTCACCTTTGTTGCACAGCAGAGAACAAATCCTGAAATGTTCTCCTCCTGCACTCACAATACAACACATGGCAGTGAAACTCACCCCAAAGTAAAACTTTTATGGAAAAAGCAGCCATCCAAAAAGACAGTGATGACTCCTAGGTTAGCCTTAAATAACCCTTTATATACTCAACAGAACTGAATATAATAAAGGTGGATGTTTTCTTTCTTCTTCTGAATGTTTATCTTTTAACACCAGTGTGCATTTTAGTGTTTGTCCAGTATCTCAAAGTATTATTGGCCATGGCACAGGGGTGGCTCATGGTATAGGACTGCAGGACTGCAGCCTCCCTCCCCCAGCTGTAAAAACAACAAAACAAAAAAATAATTTTCGAGTCCCGGAACAAAATAAGAAAATAATTTTCGAGTCCTGGAACTCCTCCATGCATGTGTGACTGCACAGATGTGGAACTCCAGGCTGCTTTGTCAGCAGTCCAGATAAGAGGAAAGGCCACCTCTGCCCTGCAGCCCAGAAGTCTGAGCAGTGAAGACTGCACAGAATGGAAGATGTCTGGACTGCAAAGTCCGCAGGGTGGAGCCTGCTATCTTGCGAGTGAGCCCCCAGAAAGACATTGGAGCCAGAAACCTTCCCCAAGAAGACAGTTAGCTGCGTTGGACTATATGGACTCATGGCTGGAGCATTTTGGGACTGTTACTATAGCCTACTCTCTTGTTTTCAGGTAGGGAACCGAACTGAGTGTGTGTGTGTGTGTGTGTGTGTGTGTGTGTGTGTGTGTGTGTGTGTGTGTGTGTGTGTGTGTGTGTGTGTGTGTGTGTGTGTGTGTGTGTGTGTGTGTGTGTGTGTGTGTGTGTGTGTGTGTGTGTGTGTGTGTGTGTGTGTGTACCTTGGGCCCAGGTGGCAAGAGCCTGAATTCCCTACGCACCACCATTTGTAAAAACAATTACAGAATTTTCCCTCATACTTGTTCTGTTCCTCATAAAATCTGTGGTTTCGGTATTGTTGTGCCCTTACAAAGTCAGTAGTGCATTGGTGCAGTGCTAGCATTGTTGACTGACAACTGCAGGTTCTCTGGTTGGATTCTTGGTTGTGGAGTCTGCATTTCCTCCCTGTTTTTGTGTGGGTTTGCTCTGGTGTCCTCATATCTTACAAAGACATGTGTCTGAATTGAGTGGTTCTCCCTGGGCCTCTGCTGGAAATTGGCTTTTGTTTCAAGTCAGACTTTCCTGGTTAACAGATGTTAAATAAAAATGACAAGCATTTGAATTTCAGACTTCATATTATTCAGAAAGTACATGGTAACACAAAATATTTTATTCTAGCAATTTTCTAAGTTTATAAGATGGATATTTGAAATTTGTCTCTATTCTTGGGACTGTATTCCCCCTTTATTGGCTTTGTCCAGGCTTTTTGTGCTAAAGTTGAGAGCTATGGTAAGAACTGAATTCACTGAATATGTTTGTGTCCTGTATTCCCCCATTACTGGCTTTGTCCAGGTGTTTTTTGCTAAGAGGTTGAGAGCTATGGTGAGAACTGAATTCACTGAATATGTTTGAGGTCTGTATTCCCCCATTACTGGCTTTGTTCAGGTGTTTTGTGCTAAGAGGTTGACAGCTATAGTGAGAACTGAATTCACTAAATGGTAGTCATTTAAGTTTCAATCTTCCTCTCTTTCACAAAACAGCTGATGTGGCATAGTGGTATGTTGCTCTGACTGTTTTGCACAGGGTCCTGAGTTCAAGACATGGCTGTGAAATGTATGGTGGTAACCCAGCATTTTATTCCAGCAACTTTCCAACATTATACAAACAATGTTTAAAATGTGTCCCTGGTGTTTGGTCTTTTGCCCCCCCCCACCCCCAATAAATTTAGGCTTTTTCCAGATTTCTTGTGCTGCAATGTTCACAGATACAGCTGAGTGAGTAGATTTTACAAGGAGCTGAGAGTTACAGGGAGCAAATGTTTAGTACTGCTTAAAAGCTGCTTTGGCTTTCATTGTTAATAGCACAACAGGTAGTATACAGAAAGACGTGGGTTCTACTCCCACAGTAGATCAATGCATTGCTGATGCTTTACTCTGTTGCAAATGGGGTGGATGCTGTGCTCCTTTTTAGCGAAGATACCTAGTAGCTATGACCCTGTTATCAGTTTGCCATCCGTTTCCTATTGCAGCATGACTAGCTTATCACTTTATAGTGTAAGATAGGCAATTTATTCCTCAAGGGCAACAGACACTTTATTTGTAGATGAAACAATGAACAATAAAGTTGTCTGCTAGCAGCAACCTCTTCATTGGTTACAGATCTCTTTAATGTGGAATTATTTCGATGACTTTTACTTCTACAGAGATTGTCCATATGTACTGATACTGGTGGACTATAGAAGTTTGAGTAGACTTTTATGATTGAAATGTTCTGAACTGGGCAGTTTTGTCATTATTGGTGCATGCATTTTGTTTCATTGTTTACTCAAAAAATGTTCAAAACAATAAATTTAAAATGCCCTCTAAAACTGTACTGTATTGTACAAGGAATATAATTTAATACAATAAGGAAGGTGTATGAAAGAGCATTTGTATGTTTCATGTGCAAGGGGCCTGTGATTTGAAAACAGCCCAAACCCAAAGTTAATCTTTGTCTGCCACTGACAAAATGTATTTTCTTTGAATGTGGGTTCCAATGCTGTTTCAATGAATGTGAGTTTCAAGGGCAGAGAAGTTTTAATGCTAAGTCTGTTTTCATTGGGAGACTGCATTGCTTTGTTTAGCAGATATCCATTAGTGTTTGCACTGTAAAATGCAAAATAAAACTTTCAAATGAAGTCTAAATCATCGCAGAAGTAAAACAGTATGAACATTAGTGTTTATGGTAAATTGGGTGAAATAGCTAAGTAATGGTTCATTGGAATGGCTGCAGGGGGGAGGCTCCATTCGACTATGATTTTGTGAGGGGGGGAAGGGCGGCAAACTCAGACAGCCCCAGCTGAACTATACCTCTCAAATGACCAGATTTTTGCAGAATGAATCGATTTTTGCTTCTTATTTTTGGTTTGCTCCTCATAAAAATTGTGGTTTTCTGGCAAATCATTTACAAATGAAGTCACTAAATAATGACAGACACTGAGTTTCAGACTTCATAATCTTAAGAAAAATGCATGCTAAACAAGACCTGCTATTCTATCAACTGTCTCAGTTTATACAAGAGCAATTTTTAGTACTGTTTATATGTTTCCCCAATATATTTGGCCTTGTCCAGATTCCCTGCATTAACAGGTTGAGAGATATGTGCAAATAAATTGCTTTATAGAATTAGGCATATCCAAACCTCTCAACTGTCCCCAATTTTGGCTCAAAATATTGCTCTTCCCCTAATAATCCCTCCGCAAAATTGCATTTTTGGAAGAAAACTTGGAGGGTTTACAATTAATAAATAACTGTAATAATCAGAGTTATAGATTACTTTCATTTCAGAAATGCATGAAGAATCTTTTATTTTGTCACCTGCTCAAGTTAGCAGTACTACTATTAAAAAAGTGTCCCTTCTTTGACAGGTTCACAACTGTACTGTGTGGCTATTTTATATTTTTGCATCACATTTTTGGTCCGTTTTTCATAACATTGTGTTTTTTTTGGCAAATTAGTGGCAAATCTTTATAGGTTCATAGGTTCATTGGAGGGTACTAGGCTATTGGCCCTTGGGCCTATATAAGCCTAGCCAAAAAATTACCCTGGCTTTCGCCACCCAAGAAAATTATCTTCCTGTGCCCCTGTCGAGCAGAGCCACAGAAGTGACCCCATGGTGAATTTCCTATCTCCCATCCAATCATCAAGATTTTTCTTGAAGAGTGCTAATGAGGAGGTCTGTTTGACATAGATAGGTAGTCTGTTCCAGAGTATGGGAAGTCTCTGGGTCAGGAATCTATCCCTCCAACATGTTCTGTTTATTGTGATGACAAGGTTTAGGTCCCTAGAGCATGTAGCTGGGAGGGATTGGGATTTCTTTAAGTGGAGCATGTCCAACAGCTCTGGGTTTGACATAGCTTTGTATGTTAGGCAGAGATCGCCTCTGAGTAGGCGATATGGAACGGAGTAAAGCTGGAGTTTTTTGAGACCGTCTGTATAGGGCATCTGTTTGAGGCCAGTAATCCTCTTTGTTAAGTATTTTTGTGGCCTGTCCAGTTGTTGTAGATGTCTTGTGAGGTACATACCAAAAGTAGCGTTGTACTCTATAATGGGTCTAATGAGTGATGAGTAGAGGGGAACAATGACCTCTTTTTCTCTGGATGAGAAACCTTTTGTGATGAGGTGAGCCACATAGAAGGATTTCCTGACCACTGTGGCGATGTGATTATCAAAGGAGAGACTACTGTCCACCTGTGTCCCAAGGTCTCTTATCACAGTTTCAGCATTAAGTAGACTACCAGTTATGTAGTAGTTTATGGGTAAAGAGTTTTTACCAAAGGGGATGACAATACACATTTTGGCATTGAGCTTTAGGCCATGGCTTTGACAACTGGCATTTGCCTCAGTGAGGCCCTTTTGTAGTATGTCCACATTGTTAGGAGTTTTTATTATGGCTCCAAGTTTGCAGTCTTCTGCAAACTTTATTAGCCAAAGACCTTCTGTGTTAGCCTGTACTTCAGAGAAGTAGATACCAAACAGGAGTGGACCCAGGACTGAACCCTGTGGTACTCCACTTGTCACTGGTCTGAAGTCGGATTTTGAGTCTGCTACTTTCACAGTGTGGGTTCTGTCCGTGAGCCAGTTGGCAACCCATCTTGTGACATAGGGATTTATACCTAGTTTAGTGAGCTTATCTATAATTCCAGAGTGGGGGATGGTGTCGAAAGCCTTGCTGAGATCTAGGCAAGCTGTGCGAACCACCTTACCCTCATCTATGGCTTTGGTGACTGCTTCAAAGACGTCAATCAGGTTTAGGAGACATGATATGCCTTTTACAAATCCGACCTGGGTAGGGTCCAGAGTTTGGAGATTACCAATGTCTTTATTTATGAGTTCCATGATGATACATTCCATGGCCTTGCAGACCAGGCTCATCAGGCTAATGGGTCAGTAGTTCCCAGGGTCTATCATGGCTCCCCCTTTGTGGAGTGGGATAACTTCACGGTGTGCCATTCAGTGGGCACAAAGCCTGAGGTGAGGCTATGACTGAACATGGTACTTAGGTAGGGTGCCATTTCATTCTGTAGTTCGTGTAGAACGCAGCCTGGGATATTGTCAGGTCCCATGGATGCTGTTTTCTTGGCTTTGGAGTGTGTGGGCAGGATTCACAATGGCTTTCACGGAGTCTAAGAGTAGTGCAATGCTCCATGCAGCCATCATGTCCGACGAGCGATCCACGAACAGCCTGTAGGGGCGTGTAAGAGAGCTCCTAAAACGGCTCTTATACGGACAGGGCTTGGATATGCAAATTACCTCACTTGCAGCCGAAAGGTATGCAAATGAGGTAATTTTGCGATCCAGGAAGCACAAACCTGTCCGAGTAAGAGCCGTGTTATCTGCAGAAATGTACTCAGTTGACAACTGAGTACCATTCTGCAAATAGCACAATGGAGCCTTGTCATCTGCAAATAAAGGTTGCATATGTTCCGGGAAGCATGGCAATGGCCAAATATGTGGCCACTGGCAATGTACCCCCATGCAAAATTAAAATAAAGAATTTTTTTTTTGGCGATCGCTGATGTTTAAACGTAGCGCAGCACTGCACAAACAGGCTGCACTGTAAAAAACAGAAAAATAAAAATTTAAAACCCACAAACCATGAATATACAATGTAAGGGAATAGCAGGCTGAAAACAACATGGCCACCGACTAGGGGTTGCTAAGGGGGGAAGCTCCGTGTAAGACATGTAACTAAGCATTAGTAGGCAATCCTATGTAAATGAGTGTTAGGATAGTGAATCGCACTTTTACATAGCAAATGAGCACAATCCCTGGAGTGTAGGAGTAGGATAAGGGGGAGTAACAGAGTAAGAGATAGGTGACATCACAGGGGAGTATGTATGAAAGAAATGCAGCTCAGTGGAGCAGAATGGCATGTGAAAGCTGTCAGTCACACATCATGGAAAAAAGGTGTGTCAAGAAGTAGACATGGGAAAACCAAGAAATGGAAGGTGTACACTGTGGATAACACCAAAGTTTCTTGCTGGATGTGCATGCGCACGTGTGCACGCTCGGAGGCCCGAGTGAGATAGGGTGCGCGCGTGCAAGTGCGAGTGCGCACGTTTAAGCTGGAGTAAGCATGTAGAAGCTTGTTTAAAGACCTGTATGCTCATTTGCGCTGGTGTACACATGTTTTATCCAGAATAAGCAAGTTTTAGACCATCTAAGCATGTGTGCATGCATGTCAGCTGCTGTGAGCGTGTTTGCGCTTGTTTGAGCGTCACCCCCCCCCTGAGGAAACAGAAAGGAAAAAGGAAGCAGAAGAAATTGTAGGAAACTACCAGGAAATACTAGCAGAGGTAACAGGTGAAAACAATCAGAAGCAGGCAATTACACAGGCAGAACAGTAGCCCAGCCCAGCACTTAAAACTCTGTAAACAACAGTGCAGTATGTTTCTCTCAAGAGACACTGCAACACTGGAGTAAGCTATTAGAAGTGAAAACTGAAAAAGCTTCACTCAGACAAAAAATGTTAGGGGCTGTCATAGCTGTTATAAGGTGACATATGCAACATGCTGAGGGTAGTGACAATGTAAATGCTGCCAGACACCCCACAGTGAGGAGACAGAGAAGAGTGTACAGGCCCAGGGTCACCTACCACGGGTTACATGAGCTGGAGATATTGGAGCGCTATAGAGTGGACAGAGACCTCCTACAGCAAATTGTTGAGCTGTGCAGGCCACGCCTCACACACAGAACCAACAGAGGGGAACCCATCCCAGTGGAAACCAAGGTATGTGTTGGCCTAAGAATACTAGCAACAGGTACCTTCCAGAGACCAACTGATGATATAATGGGGATATCACAGGCATCAGCATCCAGGGCACTGCACCAGTTCCTGGATGCCATGTCAACACATGTCGATGATCATGTATATTTCCCCAATTCCCGTGAGGTATTGGCCAGCAATATGCATCTCTTCCAACAAATAGCAGAATACCTTGAGGTAGTGGGTGCAATAGACTGCACGCATATATGCATCAAAGCACCAACCAGTGAGCGGGGTAGGGCCTACATTAACCGCAAGGGCTTCCCCTCCATCAACTGCCAGGTCGTGTGTGATGCTCAGGGCATAATAATGAATGTGTGTGCTGGCTGCCCTGGAAGCTACCATGATTCCCATATCTGGCATCTGATGCAGCTGTACCAGACATTTGCCAATGGGGACATCCCACATGGTCACCTACTGGGGGATGCTGGTAATGCACTGGAGCCGTGGCTGAGGACACCCATCAGAAATGCACACACACTTGAACAGGAACGCCATAACGAGGCACACGCACAAATACGTAATGTAATAGAGCGTGTGTTTGGTCTGCTCAAGTCACAGTTCCAGTGCCTGGACACATCTGGTGGAACCTTGCAGTACTCATCAACTACATGTACCCAAATTGTCATGGTATGTGCTATGCTACATAATATGATTCTGCGAAAACAGCTGCAGCAGGACCAGCATAGGGCAGGGCCAAACAGCCCCCCACCATTGCCAAGGCCATCACAGGCAGAGTGTGACTCAGAGGAGGAACAACCTGAGCCTGCCCCAGTAGGCAGAAGGAGGCATGCCCAGTATGCCTTGGCCTTGGCAAAGAGGCAACGTATAGCACATACACTGGCTCAGTAGGAACCCTGGAAATGATACCTCTCTCTGACTCACACATATAGTAAAAAGGATGCCTAAGTTGACACAACCTGCTTTCAAACATGTACAGGGAGTGTAGTATGTGCACCCAACATAGGCAGCCCTGCAGCACCACCTGAGGCATGATTGCCATGTGTTAAGCAATGTAACACCATGTAGTATATGCAAACTTGATGACCCTGACTAACATCCTACCCTCACCAAGCATGATGCCACAATATGAAGACAAGATGATCAATTACAACAATTGGCTTAAGTATTGCTGTTAGTCAAAGGGGATCTAATGCCTTTCAGCCTACGATGACATGCTGAGCAAGACACGATGCTCCACCCACTAGGGATGGCTTGCACCTATCACCCCTGGCCTTTTGGATACTGGCAAAGGCTGTTGTCACCCCCATAGTGCCTTGAATAGGTAAGGCTCAAAATACAAACCCACCTCCATAGGTATCACAAGGGATAAGAAACTAGAAGTAATGCTACCCAATGCCAGAAGTCTAAACTGCAAGATGCATGCAGTCCAAACTCTCCTCAGCATGGAGAATGTTGATATCTGTGCAGTAACAGAAACCTGGTTCAAGGCTCACAAGAGCACCCAAACACTACCAGGTTACACCTCATACCATGCTTTACAGCCCCAAAACATGGAACAAACTACAAAAGGAGGGTGACTAACAATAATTGTCAAAGATAACCACATCCCCAGGTTGGTGCCACAGCAAGAAGCAGCACGGATTATCCACAGGCAAGTAACAGTGGCTAAAACTGCCTCCCAGTTCGTAGCCTGCTACAGACCACCCTCCTAAATCCAGGAACCTCACTTGGCCTACTTGAGAACACATGAAAATATGAAGGTCTCTCCAAAGAACATTATATTGGGTGACTGCAACTACCCAAACATAGACTGGGAGCATTATTCTAGCTTCAACACCCTAGGCTAAAGGTTCCTAAAATTCATAAACCAAAATGCTATGGAACAACTTACCATTCCCACAAGAGGGGTAAGCATACTGGACGTGATAATCTCCAACATGGGGACTCTATGCCCAAGAACAGAAGTGTATCCCTCACTGGCAAGATCAGACCATAGAGTAATCTCACTAGATATTCACATCCCGACCCCAGTCCCTGGCCAGAAAACCACAGTGAAAAACATGTGTAAGGCAAATTTTGCACTCCTCCAAACTGAGGTAGAATCCATTAAAGCCCTTGTGCCTGTGGAAAATATGGCCCAGACCTCAGAACCCTTTATAACTGCATTCTATGAACACCTTCAGGAATGCATGGATTATGCAATCCCAAATAAAACCAAGACTCAATCCTCCAAATGCAGGTATCTGGCCTGGTGGACCCCAGCCATTACCAAACCATGCAAGAGAAGGAGGAAGCTACTACATGATAGAGCAAACCCCAAAAAGGGAAGTCAACTCTGATCATTATTATGACAAAAAACTATGGCCACACATAAAATCCTCTAAGGCCAGCTACAAGATAAAAATTGCACAGGACACTAAGGATAATCACAAGGCTTTCTTAACTGATGGTAGGAACCTGGGTGGGAATTCACAGATATGCTCAGAATTAGTCCAAAATGACAAACAATACACCAAACCCACACACATTGCCAACATCTGACCTGACAGGTTCAGTGCAAAATCCCCCCCCCCCCACCAAAAGGCCAAATATCTATCCTAGCAGAGTGCTGGCCCCCTGACATTGCAGATGCTCAGGTAACAGTCAGTGTCTCCAAAGCAAAACACACAGCATCAATGGGACTAGATGGTGTCCTTGGCTGTGTCCAACATGAACTCCAAGAAGAATTGAACACCAAATAAAACTACTGCTCAATCTCAGCCTTACCACAGGATATGTACCCAAAGAGCAGTGCACAGCAACAGTGGTCCCTCTCCACAAAGGTGGTGAGTGAATGGATACTGCAAACTATCACCCCAGAATCCTGACTAGCTTGGTCTGCAAAGCTATGGAAAGGATCATCATGGACCTCAGAAATAAATATATTGGGGACCTACAGACACTGGACGCTACCCAGTGTGGCTTTCTTAAGGGCAGATCCTGCCCCTTAAACCTGGTTGATTCATTTGAAACAGTCACCAAGGCCATTGCTGAGGGGAAGGTGGTCCACACAGCCTATCTGGACCTTGCAAATGCCTTCCATACAATACCCCACTTGTTCATTATAGATAAGCTCACCAGCTTAAATATAAACCCCTATGTCAGTAGATGGGTTGCAAACCAGCTCAAGGACAGAACTGACATGGACAGAAATGCTGTAGCCATGTCAGACTCCAAACCAGCTACAACTGGCATCCCACAAGGCTCGGCCCTGGGACCTCCCTTGTTTGGTATATATTTCACAGAGGTACAGGCCAACATGGAAGGACTGTGTCTGAACAAGTTTGCAGATGACTACAAACTGGGCACCATATCTGACCCTCAAGCTGACACAAGCATCCTACAAAAGGGCCTCATAGAAACAGACAACTGGTGCCAGAGCCGTGCCATCAAGCTAAATGCAGAAAAGTGTATAGTCATCCCCTTTGGAAAAACAGTAAATGCCCACCAATTACCACATAGATGTTAACCCATTAAGTACTTTAGAAGTAATAAGAAACCTGGGGACACAAGATGATAGAAATCTTGCATTTGACAACCATGTGGCCGTAGTGGTTCGAGAAACATTTCACATAACCACCTAATCATGAAGGTATTCACATCTAGATCAGGGGAGGTCATTGTGCCTCTTCAGTCATCCTTCATCAGGCTCACAATTGAGTACAATGGCCCTTGTGGGATGTACATTAGCAGACAACTCCAGCAACTGGAAAGACCCCAAAAGTACCTCACCGGGAAGATCAAGGGCTCTAACAGATGCCATGTGTTGCCTGATTAAACAAACTGCAGCTCCACACAGTGGCATACTGCCTGTCCAGAGATGATCTGTGCCTGATGTATAAAGCCATGTCCAAGCTGGAATCAATGCACATGCTGCACCTTGAAAATCTTTATGCCATTGAGCTATGCACATGAGAGACCTGAACCTCATCACTGACATAAATAGGACATGCTGTAGTGATTGATCCATAACCCAGAAGCTCCCTCCACTCTTGAGTAAACTCCCAGTCCAGGTTAGCCAGAGAGTCCCTCATTGACTCTCTTCAAGAGGAATCTTGATGAGTGGATGGGAGATTGCATGTTTACCCTGGGTATCACTTTTATGTCACGGTTAGACAGAGGCACAGTATACTAACCTTGAAAATGTCATGGCAAACTCCAGTTAAAATGTGTGTTGAAGGACAAACACACTCTCTGACTAGGATTACAAATGGCCTAGGGCACATAGCCTAGTGTTTGTCAATGTCCACCCGAGTTGCGGAAAACACTACTAATGTTGGACAAGCCTGGTTTAAGTAGGCCATAGCTGAACAAAATGCAACATGGTCATATTTGCACAACTGGCCCTTAACCAGTCTGGTGCACTCAGTATGAATATTTAAAGCAGTGATAGGACTGAAACCCAGGATACTGTCCACCACAGTGAAAGGACTGAACCAGTACACTATACAATATTACAGTGTTTGGTCAGTATGAAAGAATGTTGACAAGTGTATGCAAACTATCCCATGGAAACCCTGCAGGCACAGTATAATCCTTGTTGGGTTCAGACACAAAGCAGTTGGGCAGTAAGAATACAACATGACTTCCAACACACAACTATAAATGTCAAATATTGTTCAAGTTCACACACAACCACAAATGTGGTGGACCTCAGATCTCAACATATGGAAAGGTCACACTGGGCATGCTCACACACTTTGATAAATGAGACATATGTCAGGCAACAAACCATGGAAAGCCTGAATTGGGCATGCTCACACACTTAGGCCATGTGTCATTATAGCAGTTGGCCACACATATCTGGCATTTGTATGTGTTAATCCAGGAACCTCCCACAATACAGCAATCTGCCCAGTGCCCACAGTTAAATGACAACAGAGACATAAGTAATATTCAAACATCTTCCACAGATACACAAGTTGTTCATAGAAACAGGGAAAGCTATGGCAATAAAGACCTGCAAACAGTTTATCAGCAACAAATATTGTGCATCCGAAATAAACATATCGGTGTAGAGGTCAATACTAGGCTGTTTGACCTAGGGAATACATAAGCCTAGCCAGAGTGTATTTGGCGTCTGCCTCCCCAGTACAGTAGCCTACTGTGCCTCTGTAAAGTAGGTCACAGAAGGCACCATTTAAGGCTAGTGTGCTGTGCCTCAGTCAAGCAGGGACACAGTGGAGATCCCAGGGGTTGAATTTGCAATGTCACATCCATGTGGCTAGAGTTTGCTGGAAGAGGGTTGGCGAGGGGCTATGTCTAACATTAATTGGGATTCAATTCCAGACTGAGGGGAGCCTTATCTGCAGTGTCTGGACAATATCACTGTCAAAACTTGCAAGTGATGATTTTGAGGGATTGAAGTGTCTTTCCAATACTGTTCAGAGATGTCCTCCCTCTGTGGGATATTGCTCTGTAATGTATTAGCTCCCTCCTTCTGTTGTACAGCTTATATATGGCTAGTGTAAACCAGACAGGTCTCCTGTTGTGGAGGAGTCTTGGTTTTATTTGGGATAGCATGATCAATGCAAACCTTCTGGATGCTCCTAGAATGCATTTGTAAAGGATTCTGCAGATAATATGCATAATGTATGGATGTATAATCCTCCAGCATGGGGCCTTTGAAGTATTCCACCCCAATCTTCACAAGTGCAAATTCTGCTTTTGAGAAATACTTTGTTAGCAGTGATTTCCTTGCCTAGGGGGGGGGATGGGATATGGACGTCCAGGGAAAGTTGGTTATGGTCAGATAATAACAATGGTGGTCTACCTCTGGTGTGGAACATAGAGTCACCATGTTGCTGATGGTCAGGTCCAATATGTATTCCCCCTTGTGGCTGTGGGGACTGGTTCTGCCATAGCACATGGATTCACAAATTGTAGTGGCTGTAGGGTGATGTTGTTGAGGCCTGAGTAGTTCCCCCACTCAATATTCCTGTACCTGAAGTTAACCACTGTAATGGTGTATGTGAACACCTTCATATCCTACACTGTTCCCAGGGAAGCCAAGTGTGGTTCCTGGATATGGGAGGAGTGGTCTGAACTACACACCAAACCAAAAGTCAGTTTTGCACAATGCTAGTTGTATATGTATGGCCTGTCATGCTTAGTGCAGTGGTAACAACCGAGAGGTGTGTGTATCTGTGATGTATATGGATACACCCCCTGGTTGTGTTGTGTGTTACAAGTCCTGTGGTCATGAAGCATGGTATAAAACATAACCTGGCAGTGCTGATGTGCATATGCGACCCTGAAGTAGGCGTCTGTTAATGCATGTATATTCTATCCCCCATACGGAGGGATAGTAATAGATGTACATACTTCTTTCTAAATAATGATGTCAGAACCCTATAAATACTGCAGGACAAGAAAAGCCACCCAGTAATTTGAATAGCGCCCTACGCAAATGCATCTCTTTCAAGTGTCATAACATAGTTAGGTAGTGGTTTGAATCCTGTAAATGCTCAGTGCGTTTGAGGGCGGGGGCAGGGTGTGTGCAATTTTCTTTGAAAGAAATGGACCTTTTGGCAACTGTAATAACACACTACATGATGTACATTCCTCTTTGTAAAGACTGATGATGTCAGCACCCTATAAGTATAGCAGGAGAAGAGACACCACCCAGTCATGAAAATAGCATGCTATGCTAATGCATCTCTTTCAAGTGCCATAACATAGTTTTGTAGGGGTTTGAATCCTACAAATGCCATGTGTGTTTTTGTCACACAGTTTGTCAATGTGTGGTGGGTGTTGCTTTTATTATTGTATGACATATAATTATAACAGTAATTTCAATGCACACATCAGGTATGTGTGTGCCACATAGAGATATGTACCTGTGACCTTAAATAGTTCCTATGTGTGAAGCCTGCCTCATGTGTATACAGTTGTTACCTGTGCCAGCATGTCCTGCAGATTCCCAGACTGTATGCCATACATGTATGTTGTTGACAATGCAGGCTACTGCAGTGATCTGTGTCCTAGGCCAACTGGATGACACACACTCATGCAAGCTGTGATATATTAATGTGGGTGAGGGTTCATGTCTGGAGTATATGTCACACATGTTATAACACAGCAAAGTCTGTGAGTAATGGACATCCAGTGTAGGTGTATGGCAACTGTTGCTGATATGCATAAAGACACCTTCTTGCTTAGGCGATACACCAAGGGACTGCACAATACCTTTGAAAATGTGAATATCACAGGATAGACAAGAAAACACTTGTCTATATGTACACACCATTACCCGTTCTACATGATGGGTGCTGCCACCTACATGGTACTACTGGAATACTATGTTAAGTACATGCTGATGACAAAGTTACAGTTGCATTACAGTAATAGAGCATGGCTTGGACAACAGGTAACCATCTGTATGATACCCATGTGGTGGTCATGTGTGTCATGTGCAGAATGCATTGTAGGCCTCTGTATACATTTCCAGTCATGGATTAACATATCACTAGTGTGTTGGCATGTACATGAGACTGCTATATGCCAAACAGCATTCTTCACAGGGATGTGTGTGGCTCAGTAAGAATGGCTACTGGTATAGTGTGGTACTGCAGGGATATCACTGACACTGGGTTTCCTACATCTGTGTATCAGTTGAGGATACATCATGTAATAGGTTCATAGGTTCATGCTAGGCTATCTGCCCTAGGGCAGTTATAAGACTAGCCACACTGTGTTTGTCTTTTGCCACCCATGTTAAATTAATTTTGATATGGCCTTTTTCCAGGTTAGTATACTCAGCCTCTGTGTAACAGTGACACCGAAGTGATACCCGGGGTAAACCTACAATCTCCCATCCACTCAGCAATGTTTCTCTTGCAGAGAGTCATTAAGGGACTCTGCCTAACCTGGACTGTGATTTTATTCCAGAGTGAAGGGAGCCTCTGGGTTATGAATCTGTCCCTCCAGCATGTGAGCCCTTTGGTCCCCTTGGTGAGGTACTTTTGTGGACTTTCCAGTTGTTGCAGGTCAGGTGTCTGGTAAGGTACACCACAAAAGGGGCATTGTACTCAATTATGGGTCTGATGAGGGATGACTAAAGAGCCACAATGACCTCCAGTGATCTAGCTGTGAATCCCTTCATGATTAGGTGGCCTATATAAACTGTCTGTGTAAGCACTACAACCATGTGGTTGTCAAATGACAGTTTGCTATCAACTCGGGTCCCCAGGTCCCTAATCATGTGTACAGTACTTAATGGCTTACCACCTATGTGTTAATTTGTGGGCACTTAGTTTTTGCCAAAGGGGATGACTATACAGGTTTTGGCATTTAGCTTGAGGCCATGGCTCTGGCACCAGCTGTCTGTTTCAAAGAGGCCCTTTTGTAGGATGCTTCTGTTGGCTGGTGAGTTGATTATGGTGCACAGTTTGTAGTCATCTGCGAACCTGCTTAGCCACAGTCCTTCTGTGTTGGCCTGTACCTCCAAGAAATAAATAACAAACAAGAGAGGTCCCAGGACTGAACTCTGTGGGATGCCACTTGTAACCGGTTTGGAGTGTGACATGGCTCCAGCAATTCTGACCATGTGTGTTCTGTCCATGAGCCAGTTTGCAATCCATCTAGTGACATAGGGGTTTATAGTTATGCTGGTGAGCGTCTCTATAATGCCTGAGTCGGGTATTGTATCGAAGGCTTTTACGAGGTCCAGATAGGCTGTGTTGAACACCTTCCCCTCGTTACTGGCCTTGGTGACTGTTTCAAAGACATCAACCAGGTTTAAGAGGCAGGATGTGCCCTCAACAAAGCTGAACTGGGTAGGATCCAGTGTCTGTAGGTCCCCAATAACTTTATTTATGAGGTCTATGATGATCCTTTCCATAGCTTTGCAGACCAAGCTAGTCAGGTGAACAGGGCAATAGTTTCCAGGATCCGTTGAGGCACCACGTTTGTGGAGAGAGATCACTTTTGCTGTACACCACTCCTTGGCTACATATCTTGTAGTAAGGCCGGGACTGAACAGTAGTTATATGTTTGTGTTTAGTTCTTCTTGGAGTTCATGTAGGATGCAGCCTGGGACACTGTCTGCTCCCATTGATGCTGTGTTTCTGCTTTGCAGAGGGCGACTGAGCATCTCAGATGTCAGGGGGGCATCACTCTGCTGGGATATATATTTGCCCTTGTGGTGGGGAGGGGGGTGAGATGCTTGTGCTGAACCTGTCAGCAATGATGTTGGCAATGTATGTGGCTTAGGTGTATTCTTTGTCATTTAGGACAACGTCTGAGCATATCTGGGTGGGAATTCCCACCCAGATTCCTAACATAAGTAAAGAAAGCCTTGTGATTATCCTTAGTGTCTTGTGCAATATTTCTTTTGAAGCTGGCCTTGGACGATTTTATGAGTGCCCGTAATTTTTGTCCAAATACTAATCAGAGATGCCTTCCCTTTGTGGGATATTGGTCGATCATGTAGTAGCTTCCTCCTTCTATTGTTTTCTGTTATGTGGCTGGGGTCCGCCAGAAAGGACGCCTGTCTTTAGAGGATTGGGTCTTGGTTATATTTGGAATTGCATGATCTGTGCATTCCTGGAGGTGTTCATAGAATGTGTTTATAAAGGATTCAGCAGTGTGGGCCGTATTTTCCACAGGCCCATGGGCTTTGAAGGATTCCACCTCTGTCTCGGTTTTGAGCTGTGTGGAATTTGCTTTACACAACTTTTTCACTGTGGTTTTCTGTGCAGGGGCTGCGGTTGGTATGTAAATATACAGTGAGATTACTCTATGGTGTCATCTTACCAGTGAGGGATACACTTCTGGTCTGGAGCATAGAGTCCCCATGTTGGTGATGATCAGGTGCAGTATGTTTTCCACTCTTGTGGGAGTGGTCACAAGTTGTTCCATAGCATTTGAGTTTATGAATTCTAGGAACCTTTGGCCTAGGGTGTTGGAGCTACAGTAATGCTCCCAGTCTATGTGTGGGTAGATGAAGTTGCCCAATATAATGTTGTTTGGAGACACCTTCATATATTCATGTGTTCTTAAGTAGGCCAAGTGAGTTTCCTGGGTTTAGGAGGGTGGTCTGTAGCAGGCTATGAACTGGAAGGCAGTTTTACCCACTGTTAGTTGCACGTGAATAGTCTGTAATGTTTCATGCTGTGGCACCAACCTGGGAGTGTGGGTATCCTTGACATTTATTGATACTCACCCTCCTTTCATAGTTAGTTCCATGTTTTGGGGCTGTAAAGCATGGTATGAGGTGTAACCTGGTAGTGCTAGGGTGCTCTTGGGAGCCTTGAACCAGGTTTCTGTCACTGCACAGATATCAACATTCTCCATGCTGAGTAGAGTTTGGACTGCATGCATCTTTTGGTTTACATGTCTGGCATTGAGTATCATTACTTCCATTTTCTTATCCCCTGTGCTACCTATGTAGGTGGGTTTGTATTTTCAGCCTTACCACCAGAATGCAAAGATGTGTAGACATTACACTGTTGGAATTAACACTGGTGTATAAAAAAACTATAATGACAATCATACTGTTAAAGCATCAGGCATGCTGGGATATACCCAGAATGATATCATTACACTGTACTGGTAACAACATGATAATATTACTACAGTTCTATGTAGTCACTCTGTGCATCAGCACCATGCTATCCTGTTCCTGCATCAATGTTTCAGATTGCAGGAGGTGGCACAGTTTCATCATATGCACAGGGTGTGTACTTGGTATGCCAGAGTCTGTCATTGACACATCCAATTGACATGTATGTGTGTGTGTGTGTGTGTGTGTGTGTGTGTGTGTGTGTGTGTGTGTGTGTGTGTGTGTAAGTGAGGGACAACAGTACAACATGGGGCAATGTTGATGCGGTGTGTGTGTATGTGTTAGCCCTAGGTGTTAGCATTATGCATGTGTGTATGGATGCACACAGTTCCACCTCATGGCTGCCATATACAGGTGTTTGTGGACAGCCACAGACTGTACCTGCCAGGTCATACAGATCACTGTCTCTGGCCATGGACATGGTACCTGTGCCTGGCAGGGGTGCGACAGACAGTATCAGGTACTAAGCCAGACTGGGTACTGTCATCAGAAGCAGTCGGTTGATGACTGGACACATGTCCCTGCTGGGACTGTCCAGAGCCACGTGCACATGGTCTTCTAGGGCGTTCTGATGACAGCAAAGACACAGCATTGCTGGGGCTGGTACTGGCACTATGGGAGCGAATGCGGGTTTGTTGTCGCCCACGATGACTGCCAGCTGCTGATGTTGCTGGCATATGTCCACGTTGATGCCTCAACCATCCTGCATTGCCCTGGCTCATGGACATGTAGTTGTGGAACAGATCTAATGTGTACCCCCAACGTCTGTCAATGACCTCTCCGGCAGTACGGATGGCAGCCGCAACATCATGCATAGTGTCATTCATAGCAGTGCGATGTGCTCTAAGCTCCCTCAGACCCTGTCTGGTGTACCGTTCCATACGTGCCTGTGCCTGCATTACAGCCCGGAACAAAGCTGAGGTTGAAAGACCTCTGTGGGCACGGCTGACAGGGGCAGTATGACCATGGATGCTCCCACGAGAACCCCTGGAGATCTGTCTGTGTGGTACCATGTCAGGACTCTGGCCATGGCTGCTGTGAGGGGATGCATGTGCCACTGATACCACATTACCCTGGTCAATGCCCACTGTATGCTGTCCCTCAGCTAAGGACATTGGTGACAATGGATGTATCGGCAGGATGACTGTGCACATTGATGGGGTTGACTGCTGTGTACTGTTGATTGGCTGACCAACAACAGACCCTGTCACACCTCCCTGTGCCATTACACATGTATCATCATTATCACTATCCCCAGCAGTGGCTTCAGGTTCCCTGCTGCACACCAACAGAGCAACATCAGAACCTGTGAGAGGAAGACAGGAAACACAGTTTACAATGTGTACACAATGTTACCACAGATGCACACGGGCACATGCACATGGGCACATGCACACATGCACATGGGCACATGCACATGGGCACATGCACACATGCGCACAAGCAGATGGGCACATGCACGCATGCACACATGCACATGGGCACATGCACACATGCACACACATGCACACAGACACATGCACACACATGCACATGGACACATGCACACATGCGCACATGCACACATGCTCACATGCACACATGCTCACATGGGCACATGCACACATGCACACATGCACACATGCACACTTGCACATGGGCATATGCACACATGCACACATGCACACATGCACATGGGCACATGCACACATGCACACATGCACATGGGCACATGCACACATGCACACATGCACACAGGCACATGCACACATGTACATGGGCACATGCACACATGCACACATGCTCACATGCACATGGGCACATGCACACGGGCACATGCACATATGCACACATGCACACACATGCACATGTACACATGCGCACATGCACACTCCTCAGTACATGAGATACAAACACACACACCTGCAATCCAACACATACACAATACTGTTTGAGGGTATTATTACTATTATTATCATTAGCATTAATAGTATTGTTATTACACACTCACCAGCACGGATTGGCTGCCTTGCTGTTACCCCAGATGGACCTGCACAAATAAGACAGTTATTGTCAGTGGGCACAACTGTGCCATTGATACTGTGAGTATAATACAGTACAGTAGTACAACAGTTGGCTTTCACAGGTGTACTGATGATATTCAGAATACCAATCTTGCACAAGAATTTCCAAGATAACAGCTACACACACAGTACACATCTCACACATGCATAAACTACCAGTGCAGACAAAACTCAAATACATATATGGCATGCTACCTGCACACTCCATGTCCACATGCTGGGTGGCTCCAGCCTCCATCATGACACATGTCTGTGGATGTTGTTGTTGTTGGCCTGGAGCCACAACATTTAGGAGGAGCTCCTCTAGTCTGGTGAGGGGGGGTGGATAGGTACCCCACTACATGTGGCAAGCTGTTGTCTGTGGATATCAGATGCACGCTGATGGACATTTCTAATTAAATCACTGCTGTGATGGCATACCTGCTCATATGTCTGGTTATGCATGCCTATGTCATTTACCCGATGGACAAGGTCTTGCCACAGTGCAGCCCTCTCCTGCTGGTTCTGGCTGGTCCGGGAAAACAGTGTGGAAAAATCCCGCACCAGGCTCTGGTGTATCTCCTCATCCTTTGCAGCTGAATAACAGGGGTTGCGCTGATGCATCATTGCCCTGGAAGGAAAAGAAAAATATGTGAGCAAGCAATATGGCACACATAATACTCTACTGTGCTGATATCACTGAACTGCCATATATAGCATCTGTCTGTCTATCAGGGGATACACACGTAAATTGACACATATCAGTGCTCAGCCAACAACTGTGTGACAGTGCCTGCCACACTCCATACAACAAACTAGTATACACCAGCACTTGGCACACTGTTTGAGGTCCAATGCACAACCTCACACTGGGGGGTATGTATCAAGCTAATGGATTGGGAATATTGTCATCCCATGCAATGCATGCAATGCACAGTTACAGTTTCAATGGTATTCCACCCTAGTCTTTGCTCCCATACCCCTACCTACACCGCAGTCATATACAGGGAACCACAGCACAACATATGGCAATGTAGTATGTTTGTATACCAATAACTGACACATCTTTCTCTGGCCTCAAACCGAGGACACACACTACCATGACAGACACAAATTCATGCTGAGCAATCACACCATTACAGACCTTGCACACAGTCAGTGGCACACTCATTCCACCTCACATAGTTTGCAATGACTACATGTGTGTGTGCATTGTGTCATAGGTAGGTACTATGCTATTGGCCCTGGGCCTACAGCAGCATAGTGTTATGCTACCCTGCCCCTTGGGACACATGTAATGTGATTATACTTGTTCCTGTCAAACAGTTACACAGAGGTGACTCATACAGTATATTACCTATCTGCATAACATTCATCACGGGTATGTCTGACATCTACTAATAAGGAGCCTTGCTTGTTAATGCTGGGTGGTTTAGTCCAGGGTATGGCTTATTTGTGGATAGGAACCTGTACCTCCAACATGTGCTTTTTACTGCGGTGACAAGGATGAGGGCCATAGGTCATTTAGGCTGGACAGATTGTGAGGTTTTACCATGGCAGTTGGACAACTGGTATGGGTGTGACATACCTCTGTATATCCAGCAGTGGTAACCTAACCTCTGTGTAGGTAGTATGAAAGGCACTCTATCTGTGGTTATGTCAGTCACTCTGCATAGGGAATGTGTTTGAGGGCATTATCACTTTTCGTTAGGTATGTCTGTGACCTTTTCCCTTGCTGTAGTTATCAAGGGAGGTACATACCATGTAGGACATTGTGAGGTGTAGAGGGGTACAGTGACCTAAATTTCCATAGCTGACACACCATTTGTGATGACACGTACCATGTACAGGGATTACAAGACTAGTGTGCCACTGTGAATATCAAAGGGGAGGCTATTGTACACTTGTTTCCTATGTTCCCTTCTGACACATCCAGTAGTAGGCAAGCAACCACCTATGTGGTGGATAGTGGTTAAAGTGTTTTGGAATGATGTATGGTACTCCAGTATCCACACTGGTGTTCAGTCCATGCCTTTGTCACCAGGCACCTGTTGTAATACATCTGCCCACATGTGCCTCTCTCAGTCTATATATCGATATATATATATATATATATATATATATATATATATATATATACAGAGAGAGAGAGATATTCATATACATACATATCTATAGACATTCATATCTGTCTGTATATGTGTATGTATCTATATATATCTATATATGTATGTGTCTATTACATATATATGTATATACATATTCTATCTATCTATCTATCTATATATGTCTATCTATTTATACATACCTCTATCTATGTACATATATATATATATATATATATATATATACATATATATATATATATATATATATATATATATCTATATACATATACACAAATACACATACACACACTAACATACTTCTAAACATCCATTGCTGTACAACCTACATTGTACATTGTACGTTGTCCTACAACCTACATTGATATGTGCACATAGCAACCTTCAACTACATATGTATATCCAGCCTTCACTAACAGTTGCAGTATGTCCCTTGCCCTATGCACATCTTCATATACATATAGATACAGACTGCTAACACATATAGAGGGTTCACATTATGTAGATTATTAGATTATGTAGTTTACATTACCTTTGTTTCTGACAGCTTTTTTGGATGGCTTGCTGCTGGCTGGCTTGCTGCTGGCTGGCTGGCTTGGTGCTGGCTGGCTTGCTGCTGGCTGGCTGGCTGGCTTGATGCTGGCTGGCTTGGTGCTGGCTGGCTGGCTTGCTGCTGGATGGCTTGCTGCTGGCTGGCTGGCTGGCTTGCTGCTGGCTGGCTGGCTTGCTACTGGCTGGCTTGCTGCTGGCTGGCTTGCTGCTGGCTGGCTTGCTGCTGGCTGGCTGGCTTACTGCTGGCTGGCTGGTTTGCTGCTGGATGGCTGCTGGATGGCTTGCTGCTGGCTGGCTGGCTTGCTACTGGCTGGCTTGCTGCTGGCTGGCTCCCTGCTGGCTGGCTGGCTTGCTGCTGGCTGGCTTGATGCTGGCTGGCTGGCTTGCTGCTGGCTGGCTGGCTTGCTGCTGGCTGGCTTCCTGCTGTCTTGATGGCTTTTTTTTTTTTTGGTCTCTCTCTCTTTTGTGAGTCAAACGGTTGGTATGTGTCTCATCTGGCTGGCTTGCTGCTGGTTGGCTGGCTTGCTGCTGGATGGCTGCTCGCTGGCTTGATGCTGGCTGGCTTGCTGCTGGCTGGCTGGCTTGCTGCTGTCTTGATTGCTTTTTTTTTTGGTCTCTCTCTCTCTCTCTCTTTCTCTGTCTGTCTGTCTCTCTCCAGTTGCTGCAATGATATTATTGCATGTGTGGACTGGGAGTACAGGCTGCTTTTGTAGGTATCTGCACATATGCATGCGATGGCCTCTGCACCAATTGTTGGCCAGCATTTGCTAATTGCATGCAGCCTGCTGTGTGGTAATTGCTGTTCTCACTGTGATTTCAGGACAGTGCTATAAAATGATAGGTTAGGTAGGCGTAGGCCTTTCAGTTTTTCAAGGTGGAAACCATGCTGGTTTGCTGTGGACACTGTTGTGTGAGTCAAAAGGTTGGTATGTCTCTCATATCTAAGGCTGTGTTGTAGCCACTGAAATGCATGTTGTACTGAAACCTGACTGTTGCTTCTTCCAGTTCATTCTTCTCAGTGTGTATGTTAACTCACACCTAATAATGCTAATACTGTTTACATGGGAGTATGTACTTTCCTGTGGGACTTGTGGATTAACTGGTATACAACAGTAGCTCTTGCAATTTCTTGCTATGGCTTCACTATTTGGCTTTTACATTCACTCCTTGAAGGCCTGCTATTTGTCTTTACTGGAATGTGTTGCTATGGCTTTCCTATTTTCCATTTACATTCACTCCTTGTAATGCATGATATATTTCTTTCAGCAGCAATTTCTTGCATGTTTGGTGTGGTTTGGTGGCACTGCATGCAGTCTGGTGAGGCCAAGGTGTGGGGCTTGACACTTACAAGGGTATCTTATTTTGCTGCTGAGCAGTAGTGGAGCCTTGTACTTTGTACTAACAGTTATGAATATCAGGCACATGCAGTGCTTGCAAACTGCTATACTGTCCTTAGTTTATTAGATGGCTACATCCTTTGATATTTCTGGGTTGTACTCCTACATGGGGGTGTGCTTGTGGAAGCAATTCGACAGCTATTCACAGAGTGTGTGACAGCAGACAGGCTGATATGCCTGTGTGTTTCTGACACTTGCAGGCCTCAGATACTCTCAGGTGTATATTTGAGCAGCCTCAGGGAATGGTACATATCAGTGGGATACACCCGTGATATATTTCAGATATTCTGCAGTTGTGACTGTGGGGTATTTTGAGCATATGTATTACTATACCATTTCTGACATGCAAGTAGTGTCTACTTTAACTTATTGACAGTTACCATTACATGGGATTCCCCACCTTTCTGTCTACTGTTAGTACATTTCACAGGGAGTTAGTGGGGCACAGTTAACATTTGTTTGCAAATCAGGGACATCCCTGTAAATCAGTCACAGTTGGGAGGTCTGGCCTCTTACCTATTCAAATATGGTGGTGTTTATCCTGCTGTCATACTGTGTGGGGTTTGCAAGGTGCTACTGTAACATTATTACCTACTAGCATGGCTGTTTCTCTTATCACACTAATCTAATGCAATTCTACAAGAATTGCCAGTAACGATACAAGAAACAAGCTTTGTGTAATAGCCTTCCTATATTCCCTTTACATTCAGTCCTTCTATTTCATGATATATTGCTTTCAGCACACAGCTCTCGTATATCAGTCATGGCTTAGTGGTAAGTCATGCAGACTAGTGTTTCCAAGGTCCTGGATTCAAGACTGACAGGGGAATTTTATTTTGCTGCTGAGCAGACTACAGGCCTTGGCATTCAGAGTGACTAAGGCACTTTTAAGCAGTTGTAAGCGGGTTTGCGGTGGTTTGCGCGGTGCTCACACATGCACATAGTCACTTAGCTTCGCCCACACAAGCTTAGCTAAGCGCACACAAGCGCACACCCGCTGACTACTGCTTAAAAGTGCTTACTCTCACAAACACCGGCGCTAATTTCTTTTAAAGAAAAGAAAATGAGATAGGAAAGTGGTGAAGTAGGATGCACAAAGAGGGTAGGACAGTAGGAAAACAAGCTTGGGATTTGCAGGAAGAATGTAGGAAAGGCCCACAGCTAGCAACAGCTGTGCATATGTGTGTAATTTGGTGTGAAATTTGAAACCTTCCTCCCCTGAGAGAGGGGTGAAGCCAACAAAATATGTTGTACAGCCAATTGTAATTACCAGTTGACATGTCCAGCAGACATGTCTGAAAAATGGGCAGCTATGTATGGGGCATAATTTTTTTGTGGGAACAAAGTGCCCTTTTTTATTTTTTTTCAGGTGAGAGTGGAATGTGAGGTACAGAAAGTAGGTATATTTGGGGAGGTAGGTTGGGGAGGTTAACAGACAAGACAAACAAGACGCATACAGGAGCGGAGTATGACACATGTGGAGGGTAAACACAATTGACGGGGAAGGATGTTTGGATATCGCGAGCCCATGAGCCCACAGATGGCAACAGTGGAACTGAGATCCCCACCCATGGCAGTTACCCCTTCGCCTTCACGGCTCAGGATGGGGCTGTGCTGGGGGATGTATAGGATGGGCAGGCACACCCATGAGTTGAGCCACCCGTGCCTCAAGCTGACATAGGGGTTCAAGCACAGAATGCCTGATCTCACTACGGACCACAGACCGGACACTTTGGAGGGTGAGTGGACGTTCTCCTCCGGCCATGCTTGCAAAGGAGGGACGAGCCCCATCCCCTGCAGCGCTTCCATCCGAAGATGGCACAGGGCCACCAGAGGAGGTTCCGGCCTGGGCATTAGTGCCAGGTGCACTCGCCAGCTGAGGTGGGAGAGATGGGTCCGCTGGAACCCGCCTTCCCTGTTGTCCTATATTTAGCAGTATTTAATGACATTTTGGGTTAGTAACAAACAACACCATTCAAAATTAGTTGTAACAGCAGGCATCAGTATTCCCATTAACCAAACACCCATGAATTCCAAACATTGAACAGCCAGCATAACACATGCATATTTAGAACAACAGTACACAATCCAACAGCATGCAGGGTTGATTGATGGCAACAGGCCATCAGGTTTGGATATGTGAACAGGGCACATGCATCAACGTACATGAAGATATGTATGAACCAACAGGACAAATGTCCATGGGAATTAATTTTGAATACACATACCCAGTTTGGTGTGGAATGGCATTATTTGTGAAATAGGGTAGGGTGAAGACATATTACATTAACAACTTAAACTACCTATACATATGCTGTACATTTCTAGTAGCTGTAGATATATATACCCTACATGTCTTAGTACAGTTTCCTATATGTAACCTTAGGAATGTTGGTGATGGGAATGTTAGTGCTACATTAATATACATTCCATTTTTATTCATACATATTCATATCTGGCTGTGTTCAGGTACAGCATCCTGCTACATTTGATTTATATGGCTCTAGACAACTGTGGATGTTCAGTATTTCATACAACCATACTATCTCCATATTGCAAGGGTACAGCAACATATCCAAATTGTGGGATAGACACATTCCAGGTTCAGTACTTTATTAAACCCATTTCACTCTTTGGTTGTGGCTGTCTCATTCATTTCATAATATACTGACTGCAGTATAACTTTATTCCAAACTTATTACAGCTTTTTTGGTCAATTCATACCTCTTTCTCCACACTCTCACTTGTTTTATTTTTACAATTCATGATGGTACTGAATTCTAGGCGTTACTAACATTTCTTACTTGTTACAACAATCCCTTCCAACAGACTCACTTATTTCATATGGAAGATTTTAAAAGGGGATGTATTTGACACAAGCATACTTTGAGTGGAGAATTTGTTTTCTGTTGCTTTTTTGTTGCGGAAGTTGGAGGATTTTTCATAAGTTTATCCTCTGTAGATTGTTTGCTAGTCATTTTCAGGCTGAAGCAGTTATCTGATATTACAATACAGGTGGAAAATCTCTATTTCACACTTGTTTAATGTTTATTTCTGGATTACAGGCTGCATCACTTATCTAATCATACAGTACTAGCAGAATCTTTCTTCTAGGCTTATTTGAACTTCATTAATATGTAACAACACTCAACTCTTTTACAAGCTGTCTCACTTATATTCTATAACAATTCCAGCAAAATAATTACTAACCTGCCTGGTGGTGCAACCGCACCAGCCTATCAGCATAGGCTCGCTGATTCATAGAACGGACACCTGCAGCTGCATTATAAATGAAGTAATATTGGAACATACATCTCCATAATATAGGCTAAGATAATTTCTTACATACGTAATTACATGGATACTTACTCAGTAGTGGGGCGTTGGGCATTTGCCGGGCCTCCTGGATCCAACGGTTCAGTTGGTCCTGCTTACGTCTTTTCAGGTCCGCATGGTTGTGATGGACCTGTTCACCAGTCATTGGTATGCCTGTGGCACTGGTGAGATAATGTGCCAATCGGTTCCACGCCTCTGCCTTGTATGCACCCCAGTGAACCTGGCCCTGCATGAGTTGAGCCTCATGATCGTGGACTAAGAGCCAAACCATATATTTGGACTCCTCAACACCCCACCTCTGTGCTCGGAAGTGACTGCCCTCTCCTACACCTGCCATCCTGACTGCAAATAGGTTCCACAATCAGTTATGCTGTGTATTCCCACCTATGGGGCTTATATATACCGGTTTTCCTGCACTTATCTGTGATTGGCCATTTTGGAAATGTATCAGCTTAAAAAAACCTGCTTTGTCATGCTTCTATTTCCATTCATTCCTTTATATATGCTCATACTGCATTTCTCAGTGCAACTGTCATGGCTTAGTTGTTTAGTACTTTGACTATGGTGCACAGTATACTGGGTTTGAGCCTAGCCATTGCTTTTTTTTTTTATTTTACTACTGTCTAGACAGGCTAGGAGGTGTGTCTGTGTAAAGGCAGTTTTGATACAGCTTGCTCAACGTTGCCCGTCGGTAAGCTAGTTGGCACGCTGCACAGCTCCGCACAAAAGGCTTATGCTGGGTAACACATTATTTGGCTATGAGCATGCATATTACACTGTTTGCAGTGTTGCTCAGCTACGGGCACCCATTTTAAGCATATTAAAGTGCTGCTCAACTCCGGGCACTCATATTATACCTGTTAAACCGCTGCCCACCTGCTGGCAGTCATACTCAGGTTGTTAGAGCGCTGATCAGCTATGGGCACTTATAACATTTTTTTTTATTTTATTGTGTCGGATTTCTTCAAAAATACCTGGCCCATTTCATTACATTTTACTTAAATTATAGTTTTATATATATATATATATATATATATATATATATATATATATATATATATATATATATATATATATATATATATATATATATATATATATACACACACACATATATGTCAGGGGATTGTTTCATGCTTATTTAACTAAAAATAGAAAATTATGTTGTGCCGGCTCGTATCGTGACTACCTCCTCTTTGGCCAACGTCTCTACTGCTACACTATTGCCACTTGGCTTAATTTGCATATTTAGATCTTATATGCATTTCAATGACTGCTAACTGTGCCTGAGCGGAGGGCATACCCGCGCAAACGAGTGCAACTACGGGCAAACATTTTTGAATTATAAAAAAAAATGAAACTGTTATTTTTACGTTTTACATTACAGTTGGGTTTATAGTCTGTGGGGGCATGTGTGGTGTTGTGTTTCTTGACATTTCCGCGGACTCGCTCATGGGAGTTTACTTTCAGGACTCTGACTCTTCTGAGGGCATGTCCCTTTGCAGAACTCGCCATTCAGACATGCCCCCTACTTTCCTACATGGACCGTGTTAGCCTAGGGTGTGATTCAGTATGCCCTCATGAATATGCATGGCATGCTGATGTCATACCGTTTAACTGCAGCCTCCGTGTAAGACATGTTAACTCTTACACTGAGGTTTCGTGAATCCTGCCCTGTGTTTTTTACCTGTGCAGCTGTGATTACAGGAACTTTGCATTCTTCCGGTATAGAGATGGGCCCTCTAGCGGGTGAGAGGGGGGTAAAGTTAGCACTGAACCTAACTGCCAGGATGTTTGCAATATCAGTTGGTTGTGTATATTTAGTGCCATTGTGCTGTAACTCAGAGCAGATCTGAGTGTTGCCATTGAGATTCCTGACATAGCTATAGAATGCTTTGTGGTTGTCTTTAGAGTCAGTGGCAATTTTATTTTCGTAACTAGCTTTGGAGGATTTTATGAGGAATCTCAGCTTCTTACTGAGGTTGACCAGAGCATTCCTCGAGTCATGGGATTTTACTCTTTTTTGCAACAGTTTCTTTCTTCTGTTGTAGAGTTTGTTTATGGCAGTGGACCACCAGATCAGATTCCTTTTTTTGGAGGATAGAATCTTGGTTCTATTATGGATAGCATGATCCATGCACTCGTCTAAGTACTTAAAAAGTGCATTTGTGTAGGATTCAGCAGTCGTATCTCTATTGTCCGTCTGCATGGGTGTCATGAAGTTTGCCACTTCTGTCTTAAGAAGTATGAAGTTGGCTTTGGAGAAACACTGAAGTTAGAAAATAATGACAGACATTTCAATTTCAGATTTCATACCCTTCAGAAAATTCATACTAATGCAAGACCTACTATTCTATTATCTTTCTAAGTTTATAAGAGCAATATTTAAAAATTGTCCTTAATTTTGGGCCTTTGTCCCACTTATATGTATGGCTTTGTCCAGATTTCTTGCTCTGAGGTTGAGAGGTATGACAAATGTGTCAGGGCCATCACAGTCAGCCAGAGACATTTCAAATTGTGACATACTTGTTGCACGCCACTCCCCCATGCAGTGACTCTAGATGTGTCCAAGCAAGGCAAGGAGCAGTTATGCAGTGTATATGTGCAGAGTATCTCCCCCATCCAAGGTAGACACAAGTACTACAGTGGCTTTTCATCTGTCCTTGATTTTGCAAAATATTCTGGTTTCTGTCATATTTTTATACTGTTGATTTATGCTTATTATTATTCAGAAAGTGCCTGTTACTCTGTGTTTAAGTAGCAATGCTTTAATGACCATCAGGTAAGCCTGTCTGAGATTGTAAGATGCAAATATGTTTTAATAAGCATTCTGTTAAAGAACTGACAACATTGAAAACCTTTCTGTTGTTGCCATGCAGAGAATACTTACATAACTAGATAACGTATAAGCCTTGAGTATTGAAATACATATGACAGTATTTGTCAAGTCAAGTCAAGTCAAATTTTATTTATATAGCACCTTACAGACAAAATATGCCACCAAGTGCTTTACAAAGTTACAAAAAATAAAATAGAAATTCAATCAACATACATTACTAAAAGCTAAATCATAAAAATAAGTCTTGAGATTTGATTTAAAAACTGCCACTGAAGACGACTGCCGAATATAAAGTGGAAGCTCATTCCAAAGTTTTGGAGCTGCAACAGCAAAAGCTCTATCTCCCCTCATCTTTAATCATGACCTTGGGACCTCAAGTAAAGACAAATCTTCAGAGCGAAGTGCCCGAACAGGTACATAGGGATGCAACAATTCTGGTAAATAAATTGGGGTTAACCCCTTTAAAGCTTTAAATGCCAATAACAAGATTTTAAAGTGAATTTTATAGAAAATGGGCAACCAGTGTAAGACTGCCAATAGGGGCATGGCATGATCAAATTTGCGTTTGCCTTCCAAAAACTTCCCAGCAGCATTTTGAACAAGCTGCAAACGGGACAGGGCACCCTGACTCACACCAAATAAAATGGAGTTACAATAATCTAAACGTGAAGTTATAAAAGCATGCACCACAATTTCAAGATCACATTTAGACAAAAAAGGTTTCACCTTAGCCAAACTTCTTAACTGATAGAAGGAAGATGCCACTAGCCTATTAATATGACCCCTAAAACAGAGATCTTTATCCATTATTACCCCCAAATTAATAACAGAATCCTTCAAATAGGGAGTCAATTCACCACAATCTATCATAATAGAATCATTGTAACGCCTAGAACCAAAAAACACCACTTCTGTCTTTCCTTCATTAAGACTCAAAAAATTTTCCACCATCCATATCTTAAGCTCACGTAGGCAATCCAGAATCTTTAATAGTGATCGACCATCAGACTCATCCAAAGGTAGATAAAGTTGACAATCATCAGCATACAGATGAAAGTCAATACCATATTTTCGTAAGATGTCTCCTAGAGGCAAAATATAAATACAAAACAACAAAGGCCCCAAGATTGAACCCTGTGGAACCCCCCAAGGAAGATGGAAAAAATCAGATGAAAAACCACCCATCTGTACACATACCATTCTATCAGTAAGGTAAGACCTAAACCAATCTAATGCCAAACCAGTGATTCCCACATAATTTTCAAGACGATGCAAAAGTACCTCATGATCAACTGTATCAAAAGCAGCCGTTAAATCCAACAGCACTAATAATACAGATTTCCCTCTATCAGTTGCAAGAAAAATATCATTCATAACTTTCAACAAAGTTGTCTCAGTACTATGTAATGGTTTAAAACCAGATTGAAAATTTTCTAAGAAATTATTTTTATCTAAAAAATCCAACAATTGGCCATAGACACATCTCTCCAACACCTTACTCAAAAAAGGTAACTTGGAAATTGGCCTATAATTAGCCAATACAGACGCATCAAGGCCTGATTTTTTCAACAGTGGATGTATAACCCCCCTTTTAAAATCATTGGGCACTACACCAGAAAGTAAACTCGTGTTGATTATTGACAACACCACCGGTGCCACTTTAGGAGATACATCCTTATAAACAAACGATGGTAACACATCGTCAGGAGAACCACTAGGCTTAGCCTCATTTATCATTTTAATTAAATCTGGCAATAATATTGGATTAAAAGTACATAATTTCTTCGAAACAGGAATCAATGGGCCCTGTAAAGAAACTATAGGCACAGCCATTCTTAACTTAACAACCTTATCCATAAAATATTTAAGAAAATCATTACAAATTATAGTTGAAGCCTGAACTGAGAAATAATCTTGAGCATTTAAAACAGAATCAATTACATCATACAGAATCCTAGGGTTATGTGAATTTTTAGAGACAAGGTTAGAATAATACATATTTTTTGCACATTTTACAGTATTCTGGTAGACCTTCCAACTTTCCCTCAGAGCAATTAAAAATACAGAAAGCTTATTCTTTTTCCACTGCCTTTCACATCTTCTACATTCTCTCCTTGCAGCTCAAGTAATATCCGTTACCCACGGATTTCTTACTGAACTCTTCTTTTTCAAACGCAAAGGGGCAATAATATCCAAAATATCCCTACAAGTCTCATTAAAGCAGCTTAAAAATCCATTCAATGTACACCCTTCTGGTATTTGAAACATAACTTCTTTAAATAATAAAGAAAACCTCTCAAGGACATCTTGATTAAAAAAACGTCTGAATCTAACTGACACAGAATAATTTTCTACACTAGAATACAACTTAACATCAAATACAATAGGTTTATGATCAGAAAACACAGCATCATGTATACAAAGATTTTCCACAGCAAGCCCAGATGATAATACCAGATCCAGCGTGTGACCACATTCATGAGCCCCCATCAACACACTGATTTAAATTAAAACAATTTAACAGATCACAAAAATCTGAAACAAGTGGCTTATCTGGACAGCACACATGAATGTTATAATCCCCAAGTAAAATAATCTGATCATAACGTAAAACATACTCAGACAAGAATTCAGAAAATTCAGATATAAAAACCTTATTATAACTTGGAGGCCTATAAACCACTGCACAAAGAAGTGGACTTAAATAACCCAATTCAAATAAACATACTTCAAAACTACTATAAGTAGTTACAGGATGCAGTTGTTTTAATAACAAATTTGTTTTATAAATAACTGCCAGCCCACCACCACGTCTTAAAATTCTAGGCACACTAATCAGCATACAGTCCACTGGCACCAGTTCATTCAAAGCGCTCCATTCCCCGGGTGAAATCCAAGTCTCAGTTATGCAAAGTAAATCCAAAGTATGTTGCATGAAAAATTCTTTTAAGACAAATGTCTTATTAGCCACTGACCTGGCATTCATCAATCCCCACTTTAAGGTTGACACAGCTCCTACAGCAGACAGTGCTTTAACTACCGGTTTCAGGTTCTTCAAATTAACTCCTCTCACACAACAGCGACGATAATGTGGAAAAGAAACACAATCTCCCATCGAAAAGCCAACAACAGGGATACTCCACGAAGCTATAGAATTCCACATCTGCCTAGACACTAAAAACCCAGGAAGCAGCCTTCGCTTAACTCCCAAAACGCCAGAGAAGGAAGCCACCAACAACTTCAACTTGGCCAACCGTCCTCCACGGCAGCCCCGCTTCCTACGCTTCCTCAGCCTCCCACCAACAAGATACAGCGGCGGGAAAGTCAAAAAAGACTCTGGCAATGGATCCAAGACAGGGTGAGACACGCTCCGACAAACACTTCCTCCAAACGGCAGCAATCCTGCAGCAACATCGATATCGATCAACGAACATCGGTCATAAGTAGTTTTAAGATCCACACACTGCCAAACACATGCAAACAGCAGCAAACACAAGAAAACTGGCAGAGCTATCAAACGGCAAGCCGAACACACTGGCGCCATCTTTTGCATCCAAGAATCTTTCCATGTAAACTTAATAGTTATTGAACCAGGTTGCTGTTTCGCAATATTTGTAATAAAGGACAGGATTATATTATTTTAAGAAGCTCATTACATGTGTTGGAGACTTGCAGTCATCTTCGCAGGCTTTACCTGCAAATTAAACAGAATGCCAATCTATCGTGTGTGGTCCATAACCTGTGCAGTAATCTTTTAAGCAATGTATGTTGAGCTTGTTTCTTGTTTGTTTTTCATTTTTTTACTTTGATCATGTTTTCCCCATGAAACAAGTAGATAGTTGTTGTCAGACAGCAGGTCTTTTTGGATAAGATGTTACTTGGCACTCACTTTAATAAAGCTGAATATAAATTATAATTAGAACTGCAGTGCAAGGAGAAGTGGTTTGAGTTGAGTGCTGCTTGTTTTTCTTATACTTGATTTTGATTGGCATTCCAGTAATGTATTTAAAAAGTAATTTATTTTTTCATGCATCACAACCATTTTGTTTTTATCTAGATATTAAGTAAGCTGTCATGCAGCTAATGCACTGAAATATTTTTTTTTCTTCTACACTTCATTTTGTCTTGCTTGGACTCTCATAATGATGGTTTGGCACACAGGGCAGCATATTTAATTAAAGTTAGAGTTTTTGTGGTTATGAGCATAGCCCCTCCCCTTTCTAGTTGGCCACACCGATTCTCATTGACCCCACCCATTCATCTGTCTCCTGCAGCCCCCCTTTGATTTGAAGTCATCAGCCGCCACTGCCATGGCATGTGTTATTATTCCTAGTAATTCATAATTTTAGTTTATTAGAATATTTTGCATCCAGTTAACTGATGTTTTGCACATTCACTTACATTTTTCTATGTATCCAGCTATAAGCTTATGTATAAATTAAATGTTTACTAAATATGCATTATGTTATCAGTTTCTAATGCCAGGGAATCTGTATACCTATTCCAGAAAATGAATTTTATCTGTCCAGTATTACCGCCTCCATCTATTATTTTGTTTTTGACTGGTATAGTCCAACATCATGTTGGATTTAAAAGGTCTATGCTGCATGAAATCCAACCTTATCATCTTCGGGTTCTGATTTTTCCTTCCTAACCCCCAAAGCGGGTGAAATACCTTTTTAGTAAGCTCTATCAATTTCTGAAATTAATTTATTATTAATTTTTACCTCTATATTAAACAACGTAAAAGTTCTTCCTCTTGGCTAATGCAAATTTTAAAAAATGTCAAATGCATAGATTCCTACACTATATTCCAAAAGGAAGCGCATATCAGCTTACCTATACATTGCAGATTATACTTGCTCATTATAGCACATGATCCTTTTTTCTGTGAAAGTCTGACATCTCCTTTTCAGCATCTCAGCAATTACTTCTTTATGTCCTAGAGATGCACATGCTCCCTACATCTGAACACTTGTATTTTTCTAACGTGTTGTATTATAACTGCTTTAATCTTATACACATTTTATTGTTCTCTGCCATTATAGTTTCTAGTAGTAACTCTTCTTTGATACCTCAGACATGATTTGTAATGCTTTTATTTTCATGTATCTTTGTGCATACAAACTGATCTTTATATCTACTATTCTTGCTTATTTCTGTAAAGGAGAACATAAAAATCTCTGCATGACTAAATGCTACTGGCTTTGAAAGTATGGAACTGGTCAGGTTTTCTTGTCACATACAATTTTGCCTCTTGTAAAATTCAGTATTACCATTACATTGTTTCTTTTCTCTGTGCACCATGCAAGCGAGTATTTTGATTGAATTATGAGTATGAGATAAGGAAATGAGGTTTCTTTAATCTTTTATGTTGTTTATTTTGTAGTAAATAAACATTTCTAAGCTGCAAGGTTCTGCTCCTATTGATATAACAAATGTGCTTCACATTTTCTGCTATATGTCATGAATTTTTGAAATGATGTTCAGCATATTTCTGAAAGTTATTTCTACTCCTCCATGTGTCCCTTCTCAGCCCAGAGTAATGAGTTGCCTCAGTGGCTATATTTTGATGTAGATTTACTATTGTCCAATGTGAAGTCATTATTTTATAACTCGATATAATAAATTCTGGTAACACTGCATTTGTCATCTTTCAACATTTTTAGAAATTATAATTTTATCATACTTCATTTTTAAGAATAATCCAGATGACATAAATATATTGTGTTGTCTTGTGTTTTTGCCATTATATTATTTCATTGCAATGCACCTGTTGTCTTCTTCCATGGCACTGAGGGTTTAACTTTGACTGTGACCAAAGTGACCAAGGTTTGATTAGTGACCCCAACTTGTGGAGGAATCAGGTGTTAATTATTATCTATTGTTAATTGTTTGACCTGAATCTCAGGTTGAAGCCAAATGCTGTTACACTATAAAGTAACTATTATAGCAATTAATGCTAGTTTTACTTAAGAAAAGCCATGAGTTGTACAGTGCTCCCTTACGTGAAATGCAGATATGCTTGATATCATTGGGGTTTGGGTCTTATTATTATCCCCTACTAGTTCTTCTAGGTTATGTGGGCTACAATTAGAGAAACATAAATTGTGTGAGTAACATATTTTAGTTCTTCACTATGTTTAACAGAGAAAATAATGAAATTATTTGTGTTACAATAAGCTTGGAATAGCCACACATTGAGATCTTATAAGAGTTCTAACCTATTAAAAGAAAACAGAATGTATAGATTTTCTTAATATAGGTCTCTAAAAACTGCCATGCTGTAACAGGGAATCTCAACTCTGCATATTGACAGAGTACCAAATGTGTCTCCTAGAAATGACAATGTTTATTCCTGGAAGCTCTTAGCAATAAACAAAAATTTACTTCTGTAATTTAATTTTATGGGATTCTACATGGGGTGGAATGTCCTATAGCATTAAATGGTAATACATTACTGCCCTATAATTTCACTACTTTTATTGGTCACACATCACACATGATTGCCAGAGGTTGCTACAGGGACAGTCTGTATATGAAAGCATGTAACATTTAAGATGACTACATCAAAATGATCATTGCTATGGCTTGCTGATGGTAGGATGGGATACAGTGTCTGAGAGCTACAAGTTAAAACACATTACTGTGATAATTCACTTTCATTTTTATCATTACAAAACATCAGAAGATTACACAGAAGGTGGCTAACTTTTATGCGAGATAGGCAGTGTTTATCTGATTCATTGGACAGTTATGTGATCTGGCTAGCTTAAGGTCAATGCATGAGTCTGGGAACAAAAACATGACATTCAATATTGAAGCCAATATGCATTTGTTAAACATGCGTTACTAACAACCTCATCACCTACACTGATGACTTATTATTGCATACTGAAATTTTGATGAATTCAGTAAAAACAAAGCACACTTTGTGTAGGTTGCCAAGTTATGGAATAAATTATAAGTGTGAGTGGTAACATTTCTTTCATCTTTTATATGCAAGATAGTTACATAGGTGTCAATAGATCTAAACTATATTATGCTGAACAGAAACCACCAGAAGGTCCATTAAAGGACTATGAGTTTATAACTATAACCTTAAACTGTGAATCTTTTAATTACATTTGTCATCATTCACTATGAAGTTGTTTTTAATACCTCTACACAACATGTCATATACCAGCAATACCTGTTGCATTTTATATTTTCTGCATCTTTTATTGTGATTATTTTTTCCACTTTTGCAATTACTAAATGGTTCATAGGTTCATAGGTGTATATTAGGCTAATGACTGCTATGGTCCTAATAAGCCTAGCCATGCAACCCAAATGTGACCCATAGATTTGATTTATATAGGTGGTGATTTACTGACTGTCTATGTCCATCAGAGACATAGAAACCAGATCAGGGGTGAATTTCCAATTAACCATGCATCAGTCTGAGTTGCTCTTAAAAAGGAATAAGAAGAGGAACCCTGCTTCCATGGATGGGAACCATGTTCCAGAAAATAGGATTCTCTGAGAAACATATCTGTCTCTCTAACATGTCCTGCTTATGTAGCAACCAAACTTTAGGTCTTTTAGTCTAGTAGTTCTAATGCTGTTTGTTTTGTAGATGTGCAAAAGGTTCATAAAAATAGAGTTCAGGGATGCCCTGTATGCCAGGCAAAGATCACTTCTCAGACGGCTGTATGATACCAAGTAAGGAGACAGCTTTGAGTTGATCAGTGTTGGACATTGCATTTACTCCCTGTATTCCTTTTGTAAGGAACCTTTGTGGATATTCCAGTTGTTGTATTTGTTTGGTCAGGTGCATGCCGAAGAAGACACTATACTCTGTGCAATAGTTCTAAGATGGAGCACCTTTCATATTTTTTTATATATTTTTTCATTTTTTTTACTTATCCTGTTTCTTCAGAAACAATTAGCAGTTTTCTGAGTGCTCTGAAAATGTTAATGTATTTAACTCTGCCTTTATCAATAATACTTGCTAAGCTTTTCCATTAAAGATATGCATCACATGGATCACTTCTTTTCTTTTGAACTTTGCCTCAGTTTCCATTACTTTTCAGTTGCATTTTAATAGTTATGTGGGAGCTATTTTCAAGTAATGTATTTGTTCCTAAGCATATATGAGTAGTGTTGTTGTTAATAAAGACAAGATTCAGTGTGTTTCTTCGTCCTTGAGGAGACTTCTTGTGATAACTGATTTTCATTTATACATTTTTGGAGATGATTTAGTTATAGTCCCATATTCTGGTACTGTTTGTTGCAGTTTACTTCATTTTATTTATTGATTTTATTTGCATTTGATTGCTAGAAACGTTTAACTGGACAAATCACTTTTTTAACAGATGCCTTGGGAAAATATATTCAAATTGTGTATATTTATACAGAAAACATAAGTTAATAGCAAAAATAAACAATGTAACACTAAGGTATATATAATATAACAGATGCTCAACGTGTTACATATGTTACATAGTACATATAACATGGTAGTCTCATACACATCTACATAATGTTTTGCATTATTTTATACTGCATGAATATAGTTACATTTTAATTTTAGTACACATACAGCAAACAGGGCACATGCTTATATTATACAAACAATTAAAATACAGTTTAGATCTATAACCAGAAGGTAAATTGGAGCTGAGAGAAAGGCACAATCATTTTGTTAATAGGTAGTTTTCTCATTCATATTTTGAAGTGCAATGGAGTTGTTACAAGCACAGGATTATTTCATTGATAAATATTTTTTTAATGAGATTTTAAATTGTAGATGGGATGAAATATTTATGATATCTTTCAATGCGTTCCAGTGTTTAGCTAAATATACAGAAAGTAAATGATTCTCATTGTGATGTTTAGATTGTTGAGTGAATATTAGGTGTTGGTGACTTGTGGTTGTGAATCTTGTTATTACCTGGCTGGCAATGGAGCACATGTCTAAGGTTGACAGGATGTTGTGGCCAGTCATAAAGTGATGTAGACTAGCAGGTTAGATAGGATGTTGTGGCGAGTCTTAAAGTAACTGTAAGCTAACAGGTTAGGTAGCTCCAACAAACTAAGAAACTGATATACAGGACAGTGATATGTTTTGTTTATATGCTTATATGCAAATTTGCAATTTTATTATAAGTTTGTGCCAGTCAGGCTAGCGGAGAGAACTTTTGCTAAAATTTAGCTGAGAGAACTATAACTAAATTTGAGGCATGTTGGAGGCTAAGGTCTAGAAAGTTCTGAAATATGGTTTTATCTGGAGATTCTGTTAGGAAAGGTTTAACTATATAAAGACATTCTAGTTTATTTCCAGTAGTTTTGAATTTTATATTTTCTACTAGCTAAATTCAGGTGTTATTGACTATTGTTAAGTTGGTATAGATTGATTGTTGAGACGGAGGCAAGAATTTCATTAGTTAATTAATTTGGATTTAGAAGTAATTTTTGATTGTTTATGCCGGTTTTCAATACTTTAATAAAGGAATACTATAGAGAAACTTGGAACTGTTTGACTAAAGAGGCTGTGCACATTAGTGTTGAGTCATCTGCACATTGCATTAGTTTTTCTGGGCTAGGGACTGCATATATTTTATTTATAAATATATTAAACAGTAAAAATCCCAATATCAAACCTTGTGGCATGATTACTGTAACTTGCTTAAAGGTTGTCTGCCTATCAGTCCATCATATACACTGAGGCAACTTTTAAATCATACTGAGATTTCTATTGATGTGGCAGGAGGAGATAATGATGACCAGACATGAGAAGTAGGAAATTCAGAAGCAGGTGAGGAATAAGGAAATGAGTGAAAGAAATTGACATGCCCAAGAGGAAATATTAGTATTCATCTAATGCTGTGGAATCACATCCAACTACTATACTGACCCATTAATGGCTTCCACCATCTAGTTTACTGGTCAAGTTGATGAACATAAGTACATTGTCAGGCCTTTTTCCATATTTATTTATTTTTTTTAATTTATTTTACATTTGTTAACCAGGAGAATCCGATTGATTTTGGTCCATTTTCAGCAGAGGCCTGGGGAGAAAAGCTCCATAGATACATACATACATACAGACAGAGTAACTTGACAATTGTACACATTTGTACAAGACAGTTACATTCTTTGACAATTATACACTTTGTGCAAGAACACTTATAAAAACTATTCCAAATATGCCAGGATATATAGCAGATTTAAGATATTATAGATTGTTATGCACAAACACAATCATTTTAGTAGTACACAGCTGTGTAAGTTCTCCTATAGTTCAGCAGTACAATCACTAGTCTATCAACTGGAAGAGCTGAAGTATCAGAGTTATGGTAAAGATAGTTTCAACAAGAGGCCAGGCTTTAGAGATCCATATTAAATAGAGAGAGGTACAGGGGCATAGCCAATGTATTTTTAAGTGTTTTTTAAGAGATGTTTTAAATTGAGTTAAAAAGAGGACTGCAGTGAGTTCAGCAGGAAGTAAGTTCCAGATTTTGCCAACAAAATTGGTAAATAGAGAGTCACCAGCTAAGATGTTGATTTTAACAGTTTGAACTAGCATTCTATTGGAGGAGCAGAGAGTTTTTAGGTTACTGTATGAGATGATGATATTTTTAAGTATGGGTATGTTTTTTGATTGATAGAGAACTTTGTGTGCCACGTTTAATTGATTATATTGAATTTGACAGGGTAGTTCTAGCCAGCCTAGAGCCTGAATGTTAAAACAATGGTGTTGTCTATATGGTGAACCTATGGCAAATCGGGCAGTATTACTGCAGCAGCTAGTGTGTTTATTTAGGTTAGATTTACTTAGATTTGTAAAAATAGGAGAAACATATAGCAGGGTTGAAAGTAAATGTGTTCGGGCAATCATGGTCTTAGCAGATGGGGTAAGGAATTGTTTAATCTTATATAAAGAGCCAAGTTTCTTATTTACTGTCATAATGGTACGGTCGATGTGAGCATTGAACTTGAGATTGTTGTCGATTAATACACCTAGTAGCTTAGTAGTAGGTTCTGGGGAAATTAAAGTTCCATTGTTGGAGGTTATGGTAAGTAATGGCAATGGAATCTTACTAGTGGGGGTAGAGAGTAACAGCTTTGCTTTATTTGGATTTAATAGAAGATGGTGGTGAGTGAGGTACTTTTCTACCTTATTAAAGGTGCTTTGGGATAGATTGTGTAAATCTGTCGGAGAGGTAGCAGAGGAGATTAGGGTAAAGTCATCCGCATACTGAATACACATTGCTTTTGGGATGACTGTATTCAAATCATTAATGAAGATGGAGAATAGGAGCAGGCCTAATATAGACCTCTGAGGGACTCCAAGGGTGATTGGTACTAGGGTGGATAGATTCCCCTTCTATAATACAGCTTGTTGTCTGCTACTTAGATAAGACTGAAACCTGAGAATTGCTTGGTTATCTAGTAAAAGTGTTTTCAGTGTACTTATTAGCATAATAAAATAGCAAATTTGCATGTAAGCATATAAATCACAGAAACACACACACGCATGTGTGTGTGCACAGGCACACATGCACACTCACACACACATAGAAATGCACATGTGCACGTACACACACACACACACACACACACAAATGCACGCGCGTGCTCACACATACACACACACGCACACACACACACACACACACACACACACACACACACACACACACACACACACACACACACACACACAAATGCATGCACACACACACGTATATATCCATGGATAATTTAGAGCCACCAATCTACTTACTGCATGCCTTTGGGATGGAGGATGAAGCCAGAATATACAAAGGAAGAACTACACAAATGGGAAAGAATAGCTATACAGAAGACAACCAGGTTGAGAAATGAACTAGGGGAACTCATGCTGTAAGGTGACAATGCTGCTCTCAGCACTAGTGTGATATCACCATTAGTGTAATATTCTTAAAAATAATGTATTCTTGTAGCTACTTAATGAAATCAAGTTATAGTATGGGGGTACTTCTGCTAGACCTTACACAATGACCATTCTATATTCTCGGTTTACTTTTCCAAGTCCATACTAGGCAGAATAGCCTGACTGTTTCATTCTGTAGCTCTTGCACCATTTTGTGTTCACTTCTGTACATGTGCCATTATGATACATTTCTTCACTTAAACAGTAGTTTTGGTAAGCCAATATGCAAATCAATAACAGGTCTATATTCTCTGCATCAGTATGCTCTGCAGTTGATAAGGACAATAAGAAATATTTGCTTAATGAATACTAATGGCTATGTGTGTGTGTGTGTGTGTGTGTGTGTGTGTGTGTGTGTGTGTGTGTGTGTGTGTGTGTGTGTGTGTTTGCATATCATTTAATAAATAGGAAAGAGGAAATAGAGGCATCTGCTGCAAAGACAAAGAAAACAAATTCTGCCATATTTTATTTACTAATAATCAGTTTCCAAATGCTTAAAAATGAATGTTGTGCTTCAGCAATACCAAATTAATATTTTAATTTCAGTTCAGTAGTATTTCATTATGTTAACACACCAAAAGGAAAATAAAATATTTTCTGCTAAGTCAGCATCAGCAAATGAGTAGTGACATACAACAATATAAATTAAAAGAATGGAATGAAATATTAGGATTCATAACTTTAAAAAGAACAAATAATCCTAAAAGTACTGATTAAAACTTAAAGTAACCCAAATGGATTACTGCCTTTTTAGTTAACTTAAATGGGTGGGGGCATGGTAGGTAACTGATTTTTATTACTTCAAAATGTGCGTGGTGAAAGGTGTCTAAAATGCCATCATCGTAACATAAAGGTATACTTCTCAGACTCTGAACATTAAAAATCATAGTGCAGGCCTTTAAAAATCAGGACTGAAGGTCCCAAAGAAGTGCAAATTCTTATTATTCATAACTGAAGACCTTTAGATAACAGACAATTCTTAGTGAAAAAGAACCTTTGTAGAGACTACTTTTAGTTATTTATGTATATTTCCTTGATCAATTCTATCTGTCTGAGGAATATCAGAAGGCAATCATTACATCAGTGGGAGAGCAAAGTGAAATCTATATTTAAATACCATAGCGTTATGCCTAAATCATAGTAATTGAGAGATATGGATAAAGGATGCTTTTTTTTTAGATAGTCAAAATCCTTAAAAGGTATACAGTGCTCTGCTTTTTAAGTTTTTTTAAACTAAGTAAACTATAGTTCATTACAGGACAATGCTGCTCTCAGCACTAGTGTGATATCACCATTAGTGTAATATTCTTAAAAATAATGTATTCTTGTAGCTATATGCCAGAAAATGTCATCTCACAAGCATAGAAATATTTTCCCTGAAACACACAGGCTAACTCTGCTATGAACTGGCTAATTTCAGTGCAGTTACTTGATTTTTTTTGGGCACATTTTTTGTTACATTTGGAACATATTTTTGATATGCATGCCACAGAATCAAAATGTAAACAGCCTTTTTAAACAGTTTATACTTACTTACATTGAAAGACATTTCTGAGAAGGCAAAATGGCTTCAGATTCAACTAATCATATGTTCATACGTTGATAGGTGAATGTTAGGCTAAAAGACCTGAAGGGCCATTTTAAGCCTAGCCATGTTATCTAATTAGGCTTTCAAGATAACCTTGCCATTGGCCTCTCTGGTGACATAGAAGGATAAAACACTAACCATAACCCAGGAGAGCTGCAGTGAAGGCAGGGAAATATGTGGGAACATCCCCATTGCATACCTGCTCTGAGGAAGGGGGAAGTGCATAGGGCAGAGGCATAAGGCAGACCCAGAAGTATCAAAGCAATTCTGGATGAATAGAGGTTACAAAATCAGCTGGCTTGGACATGGAGCACCAGTCAACCAGACTGTTGCAATGACAGAAGGGGAACCCCCAAAAAATACCGTTATCATGATTTTTATTTCTACACTTCTCATTTGAATGTTTTTGGGGGTCACACTGTTGAGTATTGAAAGTGGTCCCTGCTTCAGGATGGGGTATTTAGGTGCCTGTGTACATTAGTAGTACAGAGAATAGTCTTGGGGTAGATTTTCTTACTAGAATCAATTTATCTAGGTTGCTTTTGAATATGGATGGGGATGAGCTTTGTTTAATCTGGGTAGTTAGTCTCCTCCAGAGTATTTGTATCCTCTGGGATATGTACCTGTCCCTCCAAACCATTCTGTTTATGATGTAGAATAGGTTATGGTCTCTGGATTGGGTATTTCTGACACAATTTGATTTGTAGATGTGCAGTAGGTCTGTTAGTACTGGGTCACAGAATATCTTATAGTTGAGGCACAAATCACCTCTTAGTATTGTATAAGAGATCAAGTATAGCAGTAGAGCATTGAGGCGGTCCATGTAGGTCATGTCATTTAGACCCTGTATTCTCTTTGTAAGGAACCTCTTTGAGTTTCCTAATTTCTACATATGTTTGAACAGGTACATACCTGGGGCCTGATGAAAGATTAATACAGTGGGAAAATGACATCTCATGTCTGAGATGCTATTCCTTTTGCTTTTAAATTGAGTAATATATAAGTACTTCTTTAAAACTTTGGACACATGTTGGTCAAATTCAAGGCCATTGTCTACATAAGTTTCCAAATCTCTACTTACTTGATTAGCTGTTAGGGGTGTATTGTCAATACAGTAGTTTCCCAGGCCATGTTTTCACAAAGGATACAATAGTGCACTTTTTGGCATTCAGCTTTACTGCATATCTCTGGCACCATTACTTCTTTGTTACAAACCATCCTGGAGGATGGCTGAGTTTCTGGTGATTCATTGACTGTTTTTAGTTTCAGTTGTCTCATACCTGGTCTTCCAACGCCCCTTGACATTTGTTTGGACTTCTGAGAAGTAGATGCCAAACAGGAATGGTCAAAGTACCAAGCCCAGTGGGACTGCACTAGTGACTGGTCTTTTCGTGGAGACAACTTCCCTGTCTTGACTTCCTGTATCCTATCTGTGAGCCAATTGGCAATTCAGCACATGTCATAGGGAGTTTATTCCAAATTTAGTAAGCTTTTCTAAAATGCCTGAGTGGGATATTACATCAAAAACTTTGCCCGTGTCTAGGCAGGTGGTATGTACCATCTTGTCTTTGTCAATTTCTATGTTGACTCTAAACAAAGAGTACACTAGGTTAAGTAAGCATGATTTGCCTATGATGAAGCCGAACTAGGATGATCCAGTGTTTGGAGGTTTTCTATGTCCTTATTGATTAATTTTATGGAACTTATTTCCATGTTTTTACATAAGAGACTAGTCAGACTTATGGGTATATAGATATCCAGGTCAGTGGATGGCCCTACCTTATCCAGGGGTATCACTGTTGTTGTCTGCCATTCACTTGGTATGAAGCCAGTTTTAAGGCTAAGGTTGAATAGGGATGTTAGCAGCATGGGTAGGTCATGCTTCATGCAAGTCAGGATACATCTTATCAGGACCGATAGATGCAGTGTTTATGGCTTTTGAAAGAGCTTACAGTACTTGGTAATGTATGACAGCTGGGGGCATATTGATTTCTGATATTTCTTGTGAGATATTTGTGGGTGAGAGGGGGGAAAAGCTGGAGCTGAATATATTGGCCAGAGACATGTTAGTGTCTTCAGCTTCAGTATAGGTGGTTTATTTCACAATCATCTCAATGTACTGCTCTGTAGCATTTTTGAAGTTACAGACATAGTTGAAAAAGGCTTTGTGGTTGTCCAGGGCCTTGGTGGCTATTTTTGGCATACATCTGGTCTTGATGGTTTTAATTATACTCATGATTTCCTTATTTAATTTAATGATGGGGTTTCTAACATAGTGGGTGTTGCACTTTTTTATTTTTGGCCATAGTTTTCTTACTTTTGTTATAAAGCTTATTGATGTGGTTCTACCATGGAGGTTTGTTTTTTAGGGTTCACCTTGTACTTGTTTCTACTTGGTACAGCTGCTTTTATGCAGTTGCTTACATGCTTACATATGTTAGTGTTGTATGTTTCTGAGCTTGGGGTATTTGCAACTTGACAGCTTATCACATAGAAGTAGGAAATTTGCCTTGGAGAAACCTCTAAAAGTTCCAGAGACAGAGAGGAGATCTCAGATTTTAGTATTATTTTTAAGTAGACAGCTTTCTGGTCAGAGCTGATGACTGATGATGTTGCACAAGGGGTGGAGCATAATTCTCCATATTTGCAAGGTCAAGGACGTTGATTTCCCTAATGGATACTCTGACTAGTTGACCAGAACATTTGTGCTAACAAAAGTCGAGGAAACTCTGGGCATGCACACCAGTTGTGGCATATGTTTCCTAGTCTAATGCTGGATAGTTGAATTCACTCAAGAAGATGGTATTGGGTTTAATGGTGAGTGACTTCATTTCATTTAAGTAGGTGCTATGGTATTCCTAGTTCATTCAGCTCACTGCATACCATAGCTAGCTAGCGTATAGTAAGGAACTTTGTTGATGGTGTGTTGGACATGAATAAGCTCTAGGGCATCATGCTGCTTCACCAGCCTTAATGTGTTTCTCTTCTATATGAAGATTGTGACACCCCTATCTTTTTCCCTTCCTAATTAGTACCTAGTCTAGATGTGTGGGATGCATTGTAGCCCAATTTAACAAGAGTACACTTCCCCAATTGAAACCATGTCTGGGTTACTACACAAATGTTTACATCCCCTGTGGTGAGGAGGACTTACAGGCAGTGGAGTTTCATGTTTAGGCTCCCAGCACTGATAAGTACCACCTTTTTTCCTTTGCTTGTTTTGTTATGTTGGTAGATGTACCTATTTGGCATTGCCTAAAAAAGTCACTATCGGGATGGACAATGTTTTAGCCAATATTCAAAAGCTTAGAGGGAACAGGTGTAGACCATCCCTGTGGAAGTGGCATGGCCTGTCAATTATGTCCTCCCAGGCATACAAATATTGTACCCTCTTGAATGACACCAAAAGCAAAGACAATTATTGAAACCAATTTGTTTTAATTATATTGTGGCATTATACTTGGTGAAGGTAGGATGCTGCTCAGTGTTAGACACATACCAGCCTGTGACACATAGTCAGAGAACCCCATCACTTCTCTCTTCATATAGTCCAGGCAGGTATGTCTCAGGTCATTTACACCCACATGTACTGTGACAAAATCATAACAATACTTCCTGATCGAGGATGAGTGCCTGCATGAAATGAAGAATCTTGGTACCAGACAATCAACTGACTGTCCCCCATTTCTTAGTCAGCCTGGTAAATGGTGCATCAGTATGCTTTACAGTGGATCACCTATGACAACAATACTTAGTTTGGTTTGGCAGATACTTGCCTTATGGGTTCCACATCAGTGACAATGGGATCCCTAGTGCTATATAAGATAAAAAGCTTTGCAGACTTGGAGAGTTTCTAAAGGTGCTTAATGCCCTTGCTGCATTTCAGAGGTATTTCTAGTTTTGGCAAGTTAAGCTTTAGAACCACAGGATATGATCAATTATATGATCTATGCGGGCTGTACAACAATGTGTTTTGGGAAAACTGATGACAATCCTGCCATCAATGTTCTCTGTTTCTGAGATTTTGTCCTCCAGTAACATATACCTACACTTTTCAAAACTGCATATTGCTGTTTGGGAAATAGGAAGTCATCAGGCAGCATGAGATAATTCCTACATTTTTTTCAAGATACCCATCTGAATCAGCTTGGTTTCAGAGATTGTGGGAAAATATGGTTTGGGCAGGCCTCATGCTTTGAAAAGAGATGAAACAATTAAGTAGACACAGTAAGTAGCACAGCACTACACCAACTCAGTTGCTGAGCATATACAACTATGATTGTATTTTATATGAAATAAATCCTGCTGTTAGAATTTTAAATCACAGTAGCAAATACTGCAATGTTATTGGAAAGCTTCTCTCTGAAATATTAAATGATTATGGTAACAGAAATGTATAAGTATTTAAAGTCTTGCTCTGACTTTCTACAAGGAGAAAGTTCAGTTAATTAAAGCTGAGGCATTGCTCCATTGATTTATCTGTAAATAAGTTACATGGATAATTAAGTCAAATTCAGAACAGACTAATGATTAGTCTATTTTTCTGATTACATTTAGGTAATTAAAGCTTTTAGTGATGTAAGATCCATTTTTGCATTTATCTCTATACACTTGTTAGCTTTAGCTTTGTATTCTGAGTCAGAGGTCTGATAGTAACAAGAAATCCAAATTGTGCAAGTTAATGAGAATTGCTTTTTTTGGCACCTTTTTATATTTAGAAAGTTCAGTGAGGTAATCTCCATAGAAGAAAACTGTAAATAGTTTCAGTGATAGGTATATGCTTTCTTTAGTCAAATGGAATTTCTCAAAAGGCAAAGCAGCTCTGAATTTAACTGAACATGACTGAAAGAGAGGTGAATTTATATAGTAGATATAGCAAGCAGTAATTTTTCACATTGCTTCAGTTCCTCAGCATACAGAAATGTGATTGCAGTTTATATTAAACAGGTTCACAGGTTACAATTTTCTAAATAGCACCAGTAAACAATGCAATGTAATAGGAAAGCTTCTATCTGAATGATATAAATTGCATTCTAACATTTTTATAAGCCTTTATAGCCTTTTTCAGACTTTTTTCTAGATGAAATGTGATTTCAATACTTATTTAAATGCTTTTGCCATAATAATGTTCAGAATAATGTCAGCAAACTCTTAAATGTTATAATACAACATTTCCCTGTAAGTCTGAACTTGTGTAATTATACATTTTATTAAAATTTATACTACTGTTCCAGTCATCTGTGCTAAATCTGCATCCTATCAGAGACAGAGTTTCACTGATTTATATCCAGAAAATAACTAAATGTCTCTATACAGAGATACAGTCCCCAGGATTCATGAAGCCTCCGTGTAAGAGTTAGCAAGTCTTACACGGAGGCTGCAGTTAAACAGGGTGATGTCAGCATGCCATGCATATTCATGAGGGCATGCTGAATCACCCCCTAGGCTAACACGGTCCATGTAGCAAAATAAGGGGCATGTCCGCACGGCGAGTCCTGCAAAGGGACACGCCCCCAGAAGAATCACAGTCCTGAAAGGAAACTCCCACGAGCGAGTCCGTGGAAATGTCAAGAAACACAACACCACACATGCCCCCACAGACTATAAACCCAACTGAAATGTAAAACGTAAAAATGAACAGTTTAATGTTTTTTTTATAATGTCAAAAATGTTTGCCCGTAATTGCGCTCGTTTGCGTGGGTGTGCCTTTCGCTCAGCCACAGTTAGCAGTCATTGAAAAAGCATATAAGATCTAAATATGCAAAATAAGCCAAGTAGCAATAGCATAGCGGTAGAGACATCGGCCAAAGAGGAGGTAGTCACGGTTCGAGCTCCAACAACATCATTTTTTATTTTTAGTGAAATAAGCACGAAACAATCCCCTGACATATATATATATATATATATATATATATATATATATATATATATATATATATATATATATAAAACTATAATTTAAGTAAACTGTAATGAAATGGGCCATGTTTTTATGAAGAAATGTGACACAATAAAAAAAAAATATTTTAGAAGTGCCCATAGCTGAGCAGCGCTCTAACAAGCTGAGTATAGTTGCCCGTAGGTGACCAGTGGTTTAACAAGTGCAATATGAGTGCCCGGAGTTCAGCAGCGCTTAAACATGCTGAAACTGTGTGCCCATAGTTGCGCAATGTTTCTCATAGCGTAATATGCATGCTCATAGCCAAATAACGCGTTAACCGGCCTAACCCGTTTGTGTGGAGCTGCGCAGTGCGCCAACCTGCTTACCGGCGGGCAACGTTGAGCAACCTGTATCAAAGCCACCTTTAAACAGACACACCTCCTAGCCTGTCTAGACAGTAGTAAAATAAAAAAAAAGCAATGCCCAGGCTTGAACCCAGGATACTGCGCATCATAGTCAAAGTACTGAACCACTAAGCCATGACAGCTGTACAGAAAAATGCAGTATTAGCATATATATATAGGAATGAATGGAAATAGAAGCATGACAAAGCAGGTTTTTTTAAGCTGATACAATTCCAAAATGGCCAATCACAGATAAGTACCAAGTGCGGGAAAAACGGCATATATAAGCCCCATAGGTGGGAATACACAGCATAACTGATTGTGGAACCTATTTGCAGTCAGGATGGCAGGTGTAGGAGAGGGTAGTCACTTCCAAGCACAGAGGTTGGGTGTTGAGGAGTCCAAATACATGGTATGGCTTTTAGTCCATGATCATGAGGCTCAACTCATGCAGAGCCAGGTTCTGTGGGGAGCGTACAAGGCAGAGGCGTGGAACCGGTTGGCACATGATCTCACCAGTGCCACAGGCATACCAAGGACTGGTGAACAGGTCCGATACCACCATGCGGACCTGAAGAGACGAAAGCAGGACCAACTGAACCATTGGATCCAGGAGGCCTGGCAAATGCCCAACGCCCCACTATTGAGTAAGAATCCATGTAATTATGTATGTAAGGAATTATCCTAGCTGATATTATGGAGATGTATGTTAAAATATTACCTCATTTATATTACAGCTGCAGGTGTGTGTTCTGTGAATCGGCGAGCCTATGGTGATAGGCTGGAGCAGTTGTGCCACCAGGCAGGTTAGTAATTATTTTTCTGTAATTGTTATACAATATAAGTGAGACAGCTTGTAAAAGAGTTCAGTGTAGTTACATATTAATAAAGTTCAAATAACACTAGAAGAAAGATTCTGCTAGTACTGTATGATTAGATAAGTGATGCAGCCTGTAATCCAGAAATAAAAATTAAACAAGTCTGAAATAGAGATTTCCCACCTGTATTGTAATATCAGATAACCTGCTGCAGCCTGAAAATTAGTGGTAAACAAGCTAAAGACAATAGAAATGTGTCAAATACATCCCCTTTGAAAATCTGCCATATGAAACAAGTGAGTCTGTTGGAAAGGATTGTTGTAACCAAGTATGACATGTTAATAATGCCTAAAATAAAGTACCATCTTGAATTGTAAAAATAAAACAAGTGAGAGTGTGAGAAAGAGGTATGAATCGACCAAGAAAGCTGTTATAACTTCTGATTAAAGTATACTGCAGTCAGTACATAATGAAATGAATGAGACAGCCACAACTAAACAGTGAAATGTTTGAAATAAAGTACTGAAGCTAGAATGTGTCTAACCCACAATTTGGATATGTTGCTGTACACTTGCAATATGGAGATAGTATGGTTGTATGAAATAATGAACATCCATAGTTGTCTAGAGCCATATAAATGAAATGTAGCAGGATGCTGTACCTGAACTCAGCCAGATATGAACGTGTATGAATAGAAATGCAATGCATATTAATGTAGCAGTAACAGTCCCATCACCAACATTCCTAAGGTTACATATAGGAAACTGTACGAAGACCTGTAGGGTATATATATATCTGCAGCTACTAGAGATGTACAGCATATGTATAGGTAGTTGAAGTTGTTAATGAAATATTTCTTCACCCTACCCTATATTCACAAATATTTCCATTCCACAACAAACTGGGTATGTGTATTCACAATTAATTCCTGTGCACATTTGTCCTGTTGGTTCAAACATAATTCCACGTACGTTGATGCATGTGCCCTGTTCACATATCCAAACCTGATGGCCTGTTGCCATCAATCAACCCTGCATGCTGTTGGATTGTGTACTGTTGTTCAAAATATGCATGTGTTATGCTTGCTGTTCAATGTTTGGAATTCATGGGTGTTTGGTTAATGGGAATACTGATGCATGCTGTTACAACTAATTTTGAATGGTATTGTTTGTTACTAACCCAAAATGTCATAAAATATTGCTAAACATAGGACAACAGGGAAGGCGGGTTCCAGCGGACCCACCTCTCCCACCTCAGCTGGCAAGTGCACCTGGCACTAGTGCCCAGGCTGGAACCTCCTCTGGTGGCCCTGTGCCACCTTTGGGTGGAAGCGCTGCAGGGGATGGGGCTCATCCCCCTCTGCAAGCGTGGCTGGAAGAGACTGCCCACTCACCCTCCAAAGTGTCCGGTCTGTGGTGCGTAGCGAGATCAGGCATTCTGTGCTTGAACCCCTACGCCAGCTTGAGGCACGGGTGGCGCAACTCACTGGTGTGCCTGCTGCCCATCCTACACAGCCCCCAGCACAGCCCTGTCCTGGGCTGTGAAGGCAAAGTGGCAACTGCCCATGGGTGGGGATCTCAGTTCCACTGTTGCTGTCTGTGGATTCATGGGCTCGCGATATCCAAACATCCGTCCCCGTCAATTGTGTTTCCCCACATGTGTCATACTCCGCCCCTGTATGCGTCTTGTTTGTCTTGTCTGTTAACCTCCCCTACCTACCTCCCCAAATATACCTACTTCCTGTACCTCACATTCCACTCTCACCTGAAAAAAAAATAAAAAACGGGCACTCTGTTCCCGCAAAAAAATTACGCCCCATACATAGCTGCCCATTTTGCAGACATGTTTGCTGGACATGTGAACTGGTAATTACAATTGGCTGTACAACATATTTTGTTGTCCTCACCCCTCTCTCAGGGGTGGAAAGTTTCAAATTTCACACCAAATTACACACATATGTACAGCTGTTGCTGATAAAGAAATGGACAGCTATGTGCCTTTCCTACATCCCTCCTGCAAATCCAGAGCTTGTTTTCCTACTGTCCTACCCTCTTTGTGCCCCCTTTTTCACCACTTTCCTATCACCCCATTTTCTTTTCTTTCAAAGAAATTAGCACAGGTGTACGTGAGAGTAAGCACTTTTAAGCAGTAGTCAGCGGGTGTGCGCTTGTGTGCGCTTAGCTAAGCGTGTGTGCGCGAAGCTAAGCGGCACTGCGCATGCATGAGCTCCGCGCAAACCAGCGTTAATCTGCTTACAACTGCTTAAAAGTGCCTTAGTCACTGTGAATGACAAGGCCTGTGGTGTGCTCAGCAGCAAAATAAAATTCCTCTGTCAGTGTCAAACCCAGGACCTTGGAAACACTAGTCTGCATGCCTTACCACTAAGCCATGACTGATATACAAGAACTTTGTGCTGAAAGCAGTATATCATGAAATAGTAGGACTGAATGTAAAGGGAATATTGGAAGGCTATTACACAAAGCTTTTGTTGTATCTTTACTGGCAATTCTTGTGGATTTGTAAAACATTAGTGTGGGAAGAGAAACAGCCATGATAGTTGGTAGATAGTAGGAAAGCACATACTCCCATTTAAAGAGTATTAGTATTATTAGGTGTCAGTTAACATACACACTGCGAAGAATAAACTGCAGAAAGCAATAGTCAGGTTTCAGTACAACATGCATTTCAGTGCCTACAACACAGCCTGAAATATGACAGACATACCAACCTTCACACTCACAGAACAGTGTCCACAGCATACCAACATGGTCCCCACCTTGAAAATGTGAAAGGGCTACACCTACCTAAGCTAACATTTTATAGCATTGTCCTGGAATCACAGGGAGAACTGCAATTACCACACAGCAGGCTGCATGCAATTAGTAAATGCTGGCTAACAATTGGTGCAGAGGCCATCACATGCACATGTGCATATACCTACAAAAGCAGCCTGTACTCCCAGTCCACACATGCAATACTTTCATTGCAACATCCGGAGAGAGAGACAGAGAGAGAGTGAGAGAAACAAAAAAAACACAGAAAAACAGATAAAGAGACACAGAGAGAGCCACAAAAAACAAAAATAACAACCAGCAAGCTAACCAGCAGCAGGCCACCAATCAGCAAGCCATCACAAACAGCAGTGACAAACAAAGGTAATGTATACTAATAATCTAATAGTCTACATACTGTGAACCCTCCATATGTGTTAGCAGTCTGTATCTATATATATGAAGATGTGCATAGGGCAGGGGACATACTGCAACTGTTAGTGAAGGCTGGACATACATATGTATGTGAAGGTTGCTATGTGCACATATCAATGTAGGTTGTAGTGCAACGTACAATGTAGGTTGCACAGTAATGGATGTTTAGCAGTATGTTAATGTGTGTATTCGTATGTGTAAATAAAAAAGGTATATATATATATATATATATATATATTATATGTATATGTATGTATATTTATATATGTATATATATATATATATATATATATATATATATATATATATATATATATATATATATAATATGCATATATGTATACATAGATAGAGAGGGATGTAGAAATAGATAGACATATATAGATAGATAGATAGATAGATAGATAGATAGATAGAATATGTATATACATATATATGTAATAGACACATACATATATAGATATATATAGATACATACACATATACAGACAGATATTACTGTCTACAGATATGTATGTATATGGATCTCTCTCTCTCTCTCTCTCTCTCTCTCTGTCTCTCTCTCTCTATATATACATATATATATATATATATAGAGAGAGGCACAGGTGTGCAGATGTATTGCTACAGGAGCCTGGTGACAAAGGCATGGACTGAACACCAGTGTGGATACTGGAGTACCATACTCCATTCCAAAACACTTACACCACTAACCACCACATATGTGGTTGCCTGCCTACTACTGGATGTGTCAGGAGGGAACATGGGAAACAAGTGTACAATATCCTCCCCTTTGATATTCGCAGTGGCACACTAGTCTTGTAATACCTGTACATGGTACATGTCATCAGCAATGGTGTGTCAGCTAGGGAAATGTAGGTCACTGTACCCATCTACACCTCACAATGTCCTACACGGTATGTACCTCCCATGACAACTACAGAAAGGGAGAAGGACACAGTCATACCTAACAAACAGTGATAATGCCCTCAAATACATTACCTATGCAGAGTGACTGACAAAACCACAGATAGAGTGCCTCTCATATGACCTACACAGAGGTTACCACTGCTGGATATACATAGTTAAGTCACACCCATAACAGTTGTCCAACAACCATGGTAACACCTCACAATATCCCCAGCCTAAATGACCTATGTCTGTCATCCTTGGCACCGCAGTAAAGAGCACATGGTGGAGGTACAGCATCCTACCCACAAATAAGCCATACCCTGGAGTAAACCACCCAGCATTAAGGAGCAAGGCTCTGCATTAGTAGATGTCAGACATACCCCTGATGAATGTTATGCAGATAGGTAATATGCCATATGAGTCACAGAGTGTAACTGTTTGACAGGAGCAAGTACGATCACATTACATGTGTCCCAAGGGGCAGGGTAGCATAACAGTATGTTGCTGTAGGCCCAGGGCTCATAGCATACTACCTACCTATGACACAATGCACACACACATGTACTCATTGCAATACCAACTATGTGAGGTGGAATGAGTGTGCCACTGACTGTGTGCAAGGTCTGTAATGGTGTGATTGCTCAGCATGACTTTGTGTCTGTCATGGTAGTGTGTGTCCTTGGTGTGAGGCCAGAGAAAGATGTGTCAGGTATTGGGATACAAATATACTACATTGCCATATGTTGTGCTGTGGTTCCCTGTATGTGACTGCGGTGTAGGTAGGGTTATGGCAACAAAGACTAGGGTACATTTCAAGTGAAATATGTACTGTGCATTGCATGCATTGCATGGGTTGACAATGTTCCCCATACATTACCTTGATACAAACCCCCAGTGTGAGGTTGTGCATTGGACCCAAAACAGTGTGCCGACTGCTGGAGTATACTAGTTTGTTGTATGGAGTGTGCCAGGCACTGTCACACAGTTGTTGGCTGAGCACTGATATGTGGTCATTTACATGTGTATCCCCCAATAGACAGACAGATGCTATATATGGCAGTTCAGTGATATCACTACAGTAGAGTATTATGTGTGCCATATCACTTGCTCACATATTTTTCTTTTCCTTCCAGGGTGATGGTGCACCAGCGCAACCCCACATACTCTGCTGTAGAGGAAGAGGAGATACACCAGAGCCTGGTGCGGGATTTTGACACACTCTTTTCCCGCACCAGCCAGAACCAGCAGGAGAGGGCTGCACTGTGGCAAGACCTTGTCCGTCGGGTAAATGACATAGGCATGCATAACCAGACATATGAGCAGGTACGCCATCACTGCAATGATTTAATTAGAAATGTCCATCAGCGTGCGTCTGATATCCACAGGCAACAGCTTGCCACAGGTGGTGGGGCGGCTATACACCCCCCCCTCACTAGACTGGAGGGGATCCTCCTAAGTGTTGTGGCTCCAGCCCAACAACAACAACATCCGCACACATGTGTAATGATGGAGGCTGGAGCCACCCAGCATGAGGACTTGGAGCGTGCAGGTAACATGCCATATCTATAGTTGACTGTTCTCTACACTGGTAGTTTATGCATGTGTGAGGTGTGTACTGTGTTTGTAGCTGTTATCCTGGTAATTATTGTGCAAGAGTGATATTCTCAATATCAGCAGTAGACCTGTGAAAGCCAACTGTTGTACTACTGAATTGTATCATACTCACAGTATCAATGGCACAGTTGTGCCCACTGACAATAAATGTCTTATTTGTGCAGGTCCCTCTGGTGTAACAGCAAGGCAGCCAATCCATGCTGGTGAGTGTGAAATAACAATACCTTTAATACTAATGATAATAATAGTAATAATACCCTCAAACAGTATTGCTATGTGTTTGATTGCAGGTGTGTTTGTGTCTGTGTGTTTGTATCTCATGTACTGTGGAGTGTGTATGTGTGCATGTGTGCATGTGTGCATGTGTGCATGTGCCCGTGTGCATCTGTGGTAACACTGTGTACACATTGTAAACTGTGTTTCCTGTTTTCCTCTCACAGGTTCTGGTGTTGCTCTGGTGGTGTGCAGCAGGGAACCTGAATCTGCTGCTGGGGATAGTGATAATGATGATACCTGTGTAATGGCACAGGGAGGTGTGCCAGGGTCCGTTGTTGGGCAGCCAATCGACAGTACACAGCTGTCAACCCCATCAATGCGTACAGTCATCCTGCCAATACATCCATTGTCACCAATGTCCCTATGTGATGGACAGGATACAGTGGGCATTGATCAGGGTAATGTGGTATCAGTGGCACATGCATCCCCTTACAGCAGCCATGGCCAGAGTCTTGACATGGTACCATACAGGCAGATGTCCAGGGGTTCTCGTGGGAGCATCCGTGGCCGTACTGCCCCTGTCAGATGTGCCCACAGAGGTCTTTCAATCTCAGCTATGTTCTGGGCTGTAATGCAGGCACAGTCACATATGGGACGGTACACCAGACAGGGTCTGAGGGAGCTGAGAGCACATCGCACTGCTATGAATGACACTATGTGTGACATTGCGGCTGTCATCCGTAATTTCACCGAGGTCATTGACAGACATTGGGGGGACACATTAGATCTGTTCCACAACTACATGTCCATGAGCCAGGGCAATGCAGGACAGTTGAGGCATTGACGTGGATGTATGCCAGCAACAGCAGCAGCTGGCAGTCGTTGCGGACAACAAACCCACGGCCACTCCCATAGTACCAGTACCAGCCCCAGCAATGCTGGGTCTGTGCTGTCATCAGACCGCCCCAGGAGACCACGTGCACATGGCTCTGGACAGTCCCAGCAGGGACATGTCTCCAGTCATCAAACAACTCCTTCTGATGACAGTACCCAGTCTGGCTTAGTACCTGATACTGTCCCTAGCACCCCTGCCAGGCACAGGTACCATGTCCATGGCCAGAGACAGTGATCTGTATGAGCTGGCAGGTACAGTCTGTGGCTGTTCACAAACACCCGTATATGGCAGCCACGAGGTGGAACTGTGTGCATGCATACACACATGCATAATGCTAACACCTAGGGCTAACACATACATGCACACACTACATCAACATTACCCCATCTTGTACTGTTGTCCCTCACTAACACACACACACATCCATGTTGATTGGTTGCATCAGTGGCAGACTCAGGCATACCAAGTACATACCCTGTGCATATGATGAAACTGTGCCACCTCCTGCAATCTGTAACATTGATGCAGGAACAGGTTAACATGGTGCTGATGCACAGGGTGACTACATAGAAGTGTAGTAATATTAACATGTTGTCAACAGTACAGTGTAATGATATCATTATGGGTATATCCCAGCATGCCTGATGCATTAACAGTATGATTGTCATTGTATTGTTTGGTTCATCCCTATTAATTACCATAGTGTAATGTCTGCACATCTTTGCATTCTGGTGGTAAGGCTGTAAACAGAAGGCCACCTACATAGGTAGCACAGGGGATAAGAAAATGGTAGTAATGATACGCAATGATGGGCATGTAAACTGCAAGATGCATGCTGTCCAAACTCTACTCTGCATGGATAATGTTGATATCTGTGCAGTAATAGACAACAGGTTCAAGACTCCCAAGAGCACCCTAGCACTACCAGGTTACACCTCATACCATGCTTGACAGACCCAAAACACAGAACTAACTATGACAGGAGGGTGAGTCTCATGAAATGTCAAGGATACTGTGGTGGCAGGACAGGTAGCATACATCCTACTAAGTTGGGAACTGCTGATTGAGGGCTCAGTGTCTGTTATTCTAAATGTGTATTAATTCTGGTTTAAGCACTTGGGCTCAGGCCAGTTATGTTACATTCCGAAGGTTCATGGTCTGCACTCTTGTGGGAGGAGAGGCTGGACCCTGCCAGTCTGAGCTGGGAATTTCTGGCTAAAGGCTTATAGTGCCTGCATATTTGAACTGTTTCTTACTGAAAGTGGTACACCTTGTTTGCTGTAGCATAGACTAGATCCAGGCCTGCTGAATGTAGCTTTGTTTGTATGCTTGTTTGCTTGTTATTTCCCTGAAACACTAATTCCACTTGAAGCGCAGCTTTACAGCGCCTCTGTGGATCCCTAGTGACATCTGCATTGCTTACTGCACATATTTCCTTGTTTCACTTGACAGAAAGTTACTGTTTGTCATTTTTGCATTTAAGTTACCTGTAACACATTGCATAAGAGTTACCTGGCACTTGCTCACTAAAGCATTTATATATGCCAGCAATAACAAATTAAAAGCACTACACCCTCACAAACTCACCTCGAGTACCTTGTTCCCCATTGTTGTTAATTATAAAGGAATTCCCAATACTATTCTAACGTGTCCAAAGGTCAATTGTCAATCTCCTCTCTGGTCCGGCTGGTGAATCTGGGAATCTTGAGGCAATGTTACAACTGCCTCATGTACACAGACAACCCTCTCCTCCTGCCAACAACTTCCAACACATGTGAGAGATGCAACCATATAGCCAAACTGGAGGCTAAGCTCTCTCAACTCAGTATTGGTGAACCCTGTCAGGAGGAGAAGGAAACTACAGTCACTACAATTCCAGTCTCACATAGACCTACCACGACAGCAATCCAAACACATAAACACACGAAAACATACTCGGAGTCTCTCAATAAAATCCTGCCTAAGCAGCAGACACCTCCAAAGCAGACACACAAGCAACCGCTACCCCAGAACAGAACACGTGCAACACATATCTCACAAAGCCAGTGTACCAAACAGTCACAGCCCTTAAGGCTAAACAACACACCTGATACACTTGTAATAGGTGCCTCTATCGTCAGGTACACTGACGTCCTGCTCACCAGGCTGGACAAGGAGAAGGTCACAGTGAGATGCCTGTCGGGCGCTATGATCTGCCACATAACACAAGCACACAGGTCACTCCAAGGCATGTACAAATATGACTCAGTCATTGTCCATGCCAGTGTGAATGACCTGAGACGTACCTCCCTGGACTACATGATAAGAGACATAGAGGAGCTCTCTGAGCATGTGGCCTAGGCTGGTATGACCCTGACCTTGAGTAGCATCTTACCCTCTCCAAGAATGATGCCACAATATGAAGACAAGATGATCAATTTCAACAATTGGCTTAAGTTTTGGTGTCATTCAAAGGGGATCCAATGCCTGTCAGCATGGGATGACATGCTTGATAAGCCACAATGCTTTGCTAGGGACAGCTTGCACCTGTCACCCATGGGCTTTCGGATATTGGCAAAGGCTCTTGCTACCCCCATAGTGCCTTTTTTAGGCAAGGGTCAAAAGACAAAACCACCTCCATAGGTATCACAAGGGATAGGAAACTAATAGTAATGCTACTCAATGCCAGCAGTGTAAACCTCAAGATGCATGCACTGGAAACTGTCTTTAGCATGGAGAACATCAATATCTGTGCAGTAGCAGAATCCTGGTTCAAGGCTCCCAAGAGCACCCCAGCACTGCCAGGTTATACCTCATACCATGCTTGTTGGCCCCAAAACTTGCACCGAACCAGAACAGGAGGGGGAGTATCCAAATTCATCAAAGATACACACACCTCCAGGTTGGTGGCACAGCACAAAGCATCAGAGACTATCCATGTGCAACTAACAGTGGGTAAAACTGCCTTCCAGTTCATAGCCTGGCACACACCACCCTCCCAAACCCAGGAACCCCACTTGGCCTTCCTGAGAACACTGGAAATATGAAGGTCTCTCCAAACACCATTATATCGGTGGACTGCAACTACCCAAACATAGACTGGGAGCATTACTCTAGCTCCAACACCCTAGCTCAACGGTTCCTAGCATTTATACACTCAAATGCTATGGAACAACTTGTTACCACTCCCACAAGAGGGGAAAACATGCTGCACCTGATCATCACCAACATGTGGACTATATGCTCCAGACCAGAAGTGTATCCCTCGCTGGTAAGATGACACCATAGACTACTCTCACTGTATATTCACATACCAAATGCAGCCCCTGCACAGAAAACCACAGTCATAAAGTTGTGTAATGCAAATTCCATGTATTCACATGAGGTAGGCTTCAGACATGGGAACTATTTAAGGTCACAGGTACATATGTCTATGTGGCACACACATACCTCATATGTGCATTGACATTACTGATATAATCTATGTCATACAATATTAAGAGCAACACCCCACACACATGGACAAACTGTGTGACAAAAACACACATGGCATCTGTAGGATTCTAACCCCTACCTAACTATGTTATGACACTTGAGAGAGACACATTAGCAGAGTGCGCTATTTACTGGGAGGTTTTGTTTCTCCTGCTATACTTATAGGGTGCTGACATCATCAGTGTTTAGAAAGAGGAATGTGCATCATGTAGTGTGTTCTTCTAATTGCCAAAAGGGACATTTCTTTCACTCAGAACTGCATACACACTAAACCCTTCACCCAAGCACACTGAACATTTGCAGGATTTAAACCCCTACCTAAGTATGTTATGACACTTACAAGAGACGCATTAGTGGAGCGCGCTATTTGCATTATTGGGAGGTTTCTCTTCTCCTGTTATACTTATAGGGTGCTGACATCATCAGTGTTTAGAAAGAGGAATGTGCATCATGTAGTGTGTTCTTCTAGTTGCCAAAAGAGACATTTCTTTCACACAGAATTGCACACACACTAACCCCCCTCACCCAAACACACACACACTCAGCATTTACAGGATTCAAACCCCTACCTAACTATATTATGACACTTGAGAGAGATGCATTAGCGGAGAGAGCTATTCAAATTACTGGGTAGCTGTTCTTCTCCTGCAGTATTTATAGGGTGCTGACATCATTATTTATAAAGAGGTATGTACATCTATTACTATCTGTCAGTTAGGGGGATAGCATATATATGCATTAACAGCCGCCTACTTCAGGGTCAGATATGCACATCAGCACTGCCAGGTTATGTTTTATACCATGCTTCATGACCACAGGACCTGTGACACACAACTCAACCAGTTCAGACCACCCGTCCCATATCCAGGACACACACTTTGCTTCCCTGGGAACAGTGTAGGATATGAAGGTGTTCACATACACCATTACAGTGGTTAACATCAGGTACAGGTATATTGTGTGGGGGAACTACTCAGGCCTCAACAACATCACCCTACAGCCACTACAATTTGTGAATCCATGTGCTATGGCAGGACCACTCACCACAGCCACAAGGGGGAATACATATTGGACCTGACCATCTGCAACATGGGGACTCTATGTTCCACACCAGAGGTAGACCACCATTGTTAATATCTGACCATACCCAACTTTCCCTGGACATCCATATCCCATCCCCACCCCTAGGCAAGGAAGTCACTGCAAACAAAGTAATTATCAAAAGCAGACTTTGCACTTGTGAAGACTGTGGTGGAAGACTTCAAAGGACCCATGCTGGGGGATTATACAGGCCACTCTGCATAATCCTTGACAATTGCATTCTATGAGCATCTGGAAGGATTGCATTGATCATGCTATCCCAAATAAACCCAAGACTCTCCACAACAGGAGACCTGTCTGGTGTACACCAGCCATATATAAGCTGTACAACAGAAGGAGGGAGCTAATACATTACAGAGCAATATCCCACAGAAGGAGGACATCTCTGAACAGTATTGGCATGACACTTCAATCCCTCAAAATCATCACGTCAATGTGTTGACAGTGAAATTGTCCAGACACTGCAGATAAGGCTCCCCTCAGTCTGTAATTGACACCCAATTACTGTTATAAGTCCTCACCAACCCTCTTCCAGCAAACACCAGCCACATGGATGTGACATTGCAAATTCAAACCCTGGGATCTCCACTGTGTCCCTGCTTGATGGAGGCACAACACACTAGCCTTAAATGGTGCCTTCTGTGACCTACTTTACAGAGGCACAGTAGCCTACTGTACTGGGGAGGCAGACACCAAGCACACTCTGGCTAAGCTTTTATTCCCTTGGGCAAACAGCCTAGTATTGACCTCTACACCCATATGTTTAATTTTCACATGCACAATATTTGTTGCTGATAAACTGTTTGCAGGTCTTTATTGCCATAGCTTTCCCTGTTTCTATGAACAACTTGTGTATTTGTGGAAGATGTTTGAATATGAGAGGGATCCACTATTTAACTTATGTCTCTGTAGTCATTTAACTGTGTGCACTGGGCAGATTGTTGTATTGTGGTTGGTTCTTGGATTAACACATACAAAAACCAGATATGTGTGGCCAACTGCTAAACTGAGACATGGCCTAAGTGTGTGAGCATGCCCAGTTCAGGCTTTCCATGACTTGTTGCCTGACATATGTCTCATTTATCAAAGTGTGCGAGCAAGCCCAGTGTGGGCTTTCCATATGTTGAAATCTGCAGTCCACCACATTTGTGGTTGTGTGTGAACTTCAACAATATTTCACATTTATAAACAAAACAGAAACACCTCCGCTGACTTTACCATAAAGGGTACCCTCCTCCATCCATACTACGAACGAAACATAGAAATACAAAATAATGTGTCCAACACAAATGTCCCACTCACTTATGGTAAAGCAAGGGGAGGTGTGTTTTTTTTTTTATTTTTTTTTGAGTGGTATTGGAGTGGTAATATTTCACATTTATAGTTGTGTGTTGGAAGTCATGTTGTGTACTTACTGCCTAACTGCTTTGTGTCTGAACCCAACAGGGATTATACTGTGCCTGCAGGGTTTCTATGGGATAGTTTGCATACAGTTGTCAACATCCTTTCATACTGACCAAACACTGTAATATTGTATAGTGTACTGGTTCAGTACTTTCACTGTGGTGGACAGTATCCTGGGTTTCAGTCCTATCACTGCTTTAAATATTCATAGTGAGCACACCAGACTGGTTAAGGGCCAGCTGTGCACATATGACCATGTTGCATTTTGTTCAGATAAGGACTACTTAAACCAGGCTTGTCCAACATTGGTAGTGTATTCTGCAACTTGGGTGGACATTGACAAACACTAGCACTGTGCCCTTGGCCATTTCTAATGCTAGTCAGAGAGTGTGATTGTCCTTCAACACACATTGTAACTGGATTTTGCCATGACATATTTCAAGGTTAGTATACTGTGCCTCTGTCTACCCGTGACATTACAGTGATACCCAGGGTAAACCTACCATCTCCCATCCACTCATCAAGATTCCTTTTGAGGAGAGTCAATGAGGGACTCTGTGGCTAACCTGTACTGGGAGTTTACTCCAGAGTGGAGGAAGCTTCTGGGTTATGGATCAATCACTACAGCATGTTGTATCTATGCCAGTGCTGGGGTTCAGGTCTCTCATGTGCATAGCTCATTGGCATTCGGATTGTACAAGGTGCAGCATGTGCATTGATTCCAGCTTGGACATGGCTTTATACATCAGGCACAGATTGCCTCTGGGCAGGCAGTATGGCACTGTGTGGAGCTGCAGTTTGTTTAATCAGGCAACACATGGCATCTGTTCGAGCTCTTTGATCCTCCTGGTGAGGTACTTTTGGGGTCTTCCCAGTTGATGGAGGTGTCTGCTGAGGTACATCCCACAGGGGCCATTGTACTCAATTGTGAGGCTGATGAAGGATGACTGAAGAGGCACAATGACCTCTTCTGATCTAGATCTGACTACCTTCATAATTAGGTGGGTATATGGTATGTTTCTGTAACCACTACAGCCACATGGTTGTCAAATGCAAGATATCTATCAACTTGTGTCCCCAGGTCTCTTATTACTTCTAGAGTACTTAATGGGTTAACACCTATGTGGTAATTGGTGGGCAATTACTGTTTATCCACCGGGGATGACTATACACTTTTCTGCAATTAGCTTGATGACATGGCTCTGGCACCAGTTGCCTGTTTCTATGTGGCCCTTTTGTAGGATGCTTGTGTCAGCTGGAGGGTCAGATATGGTGCCCAGTTTGCAGTCCTCTGCAAATGTGTTCAAACACAGTCCTTCCATGTTGGCCTGTATATATGGGAAATATATACCAAACAAGGGAGGTCCCAGGACCGAGCCTTGTGGGATGCCAGTTGTAGCTGGTTTGTAGTCTGACATGGCTGCAGCATTTCTGACCATGTCAGTTCTGTCCTTGGGCTGGTTTGCAACCCATCTACTGACATAGGGGTTTATATTTAAGCTGGTGAGCTTATCTATAATGAACACGTGGGGTATTGTATGGAAGGCTTTTGCAAGGTCCAGATAGGCTGTGTGGACCACATTCTCCTCATCAATGGCCTTGATGACTGTTTCAAATGAGTCAAACATGTTTAAGGGGCAGGATCTGCCCTTAAGAAAGCCACACTGGGTAGGGTCCAGTGTCTGTAGGTCCCCAATATCTTTATTTCTGAGGTCCATGATGATCCTTTCCATAGCTTTGCAGACCAAGCTTGTCAGGATTCTGGGGTGATAGTTTGCAGTATCCATTCAGGCACCACCTTTGTGGAGAGGGACCACTGTTGCTGTACACTGCTCTTTGGGTACATATCCTGTGGTAAGGCTGAAATTGAGCAGTAGTGCTATTTGGCGTTCCATTCTTCTTGGAGTTCATGTTGGACACAGCCCAGGACACCATCTCGTACCATTGATGCTGTGTGTTTTGCTTTAAAGATGCTGGCTGTTACCTCAGCATCTGCAATGTCAGGGGGTCAGCACTCTGCTGGGATAGATATTTGGCATTTTCGGGGGGGGGGAGTTTGCACTGAACCTGTCAGGTTGGATGTTGGCAATGTGTGTGGGTTTGGTGTATTGTTTGTAATATTTGAGTGATTCAGAGCATATCTGTGAATTCCCAACAAGGTTCCTACCATCAGTTAAAAAAGCCTTGTGATTATCCTTAGTGTCCTGTACAATTTGTATCTTTATAGGTTCATAGGTCCATACTAGGCTATCTGCCGTAGGGCATTTGTAAGCCTAGCCAGAGTGTGTGCCACTTTTTCCACCCCTTGCTTTGTAAATATTATGCCCATTTAGGGTTTACTTTACTGTGCCTCTGTCTAGACGTGACACAGTGAAGACCCTCAGTGTAAATCTATGATCTCCCATCCACTTGGCAAGATTCCTGTTGAAGAGAGTCTGTGAGGGACTCTGCCTAACATGGAGTGGGATTCTGTTCCAGAGTGTAGGGAGCCTCTGGGTTATAAATCTGTCCCTCCAGCACATCCTATTTATTTATGTGTTGAGGTTGACATCTCTCGCTCTCGTGGCTCTGATGGATTTGGATTTTCTGATGTGGAGCATGTCCATTAATTCTTTATTGGACATGGCCTTGTACATCGGGCATACATCACCTCTGAGTAGGCAGTATGTGACTGCATACAGCAGGGGGGTCTTCAGCCAGGCAGCATATGACATATGTTTGAGACCCTTTATCCTCTTGGTGAGGTACTTTTGAGGTCATTCTAACTGCTGCAGGTGTCGGGTAAGGTACATCCCAAATGGGGCATTGTACTAAATTATGGCCCTTATAAGAGAAGAGTATAGGGGCACAATGACCTCTGGTGATGTAGATGTGAATCCTTTCATGATAAGGTGGCCAATATAGAAGGTCTTCCTAGCCACATTGGCAGTGTGAGTGTCACATGAGAGGTTACTGTCCACTTGTGTCCTTAGGTCCCTGATTACTTCTTCCATACGTAATGGATTACCACCTATGTGCTAATTTGTGAGTACCTTGTTTGGTATTTGGAGAGACATTCATACTCTCCAGTGTCTTCAGGAAGGCTGAGTGGGGTTCCTGGGTTTGAGAGGGTGGTCTGTAGCATGCTACAAACTGTACAGCAGTTTTGCCTATGCTTAGTTGCACATGGATGGTCTCCCATGCTTCGTGCATTGTCAGTAACCTGGACATGTGGGTATCTTTGCTGAATATGGATACTCCTCCTCCTTTTGTGGTTTGGTCCAGGTTTTGGGGCCAAAAAGCATGATATGAGGTATAACCTGGTAGTGCTAGGGTGCTCTCAGGAGCCTTGATGCAGGTTTCTGTCACTGCACAGACATCGATGTTCTCCATACTGGGGAAGGTCTCGAGAGCGTGCATCTTGAGGTTTAGACTTCTGGCATTGAGCAGCATTACCATTATGTTTTTTCCACTTATGTTTTCTAGGGAGGTGGGTTTGTCTTTTTAGCCTTGCCTACAAAAGGCACTATGGAGGTGGCAAGAGCCTTAGCCAATATCCAGATGCTCAGGGGTGACAGGTGCAAGCCATCCCTGGCAAAGCAGCGTGGCTTGTCAAGCATGACATCCCAAGCAGACAGACATTGGATCCCCTTGGAATGACACCAGTAATTTAGCCAATTGTTAAAGCTGATCATTCTGTGTTTGCACTGTGGCATCATTCTTGGTGAGGGTAGGATGCTGCTCAGGGTCAGAGTCATACCGGCCTGGCCTACATAATCAGAGAGCTCTTCTATGTCTCTTTTCATGTAGTCCAGGGAGGTACGCCTCAGGTCATTCACACCAGCATGGACACTGACTGAGTCATATTTGTACTTGCTTTGGAGTGACCTGCGTGCTTGTGTTATGTGGCGGATTGTAGCAGCCTACAGGCAGCTTACTGTACCCTTTTCCTTATTCAGTCTGGTGAGCGGGACATCAGTGTGTCTGACTATGGAGTCACCTATTACAAGTGTATCAGGCATGTTGTTTGTCCTTAATGGCTGTGACTGTTTGGCACACCGACTTTGTGTACTATGTGTTGCATGTGCTATGTTTGGAGGTAGTGGTTGCTTGGGTGTCTGCTAAGGAGGCCTCTGTTGATTTGGTGAATTTTTAATTAGAGCCTCCGGGAATGTTTTTGTGTGTTTATGTCTTTGGTTTGCAGTTGTGATAGGTCTATGTGAGACTGGGTTTTTGGTGTGTGTGGTTACCTTCTCCTCCTGACTAGTTTTGACAGTACTGAGTTGAGAGAGCTCAGCCTCCAGTTTGGATAAATGGTTGCATCTCTCACATATATTTGTATTTCTTGGGGGGAGGAGAGGGTTGTCTGTGTACATGGGGCAGGTGTAACATTGCCTCAAGATTCACAGATTCAACTTGTTCTAGCTGTCCTTAGTGGATTTTATGAGTGGCCATATTTTATTGCCATAATACTGATCAGTGATTACTTCCCTTTTTGGATTTGCTCTATCATGTAGTAGCTTCCTCATTTTCTTGCATGGTTTGGTGATGGCTGGGGTCCACCATGCCAAATGCCTGCGTGTATGGAATTGGGTCTTGGTTTTATTTGGGATTGCATAATCCATGCATTCCTGAAAGTGGTCATAGAATGCATGTATAAAGGGTTCTGAGGTGTGGCCCATATTTTCCACAGGCACAGGGCCTTTAATGGATTCCACATCAGTTTGGAGGAGTGCAACATTTGCTTTACACATGTTTTTCACTGTGGTTTTCTGGCCAGGGACTGTGGTCAGGATGTGAATATCCAGTGTGATTACTCTATGGTCTGGTCTTACCAGTGAGGGATACACTTCTCATCTGGCCATAGAGTACCCATGTTGCTGATTATCACATCCAGTATGCTTACCCCTCTTGTGGGAGTGGTACGTTGTTCCTGAGCATTTTGGTTTATGGATTCTAGGAACCTTTGGCCTAGGGTGTTGGAGCTAGAATAATGCTCCCAGTCTATGTTTGAGTATTTTCAGTCACCCAATATAATGTTGTTTGGAGAGCTTCATATTTTCATGTGTTCCAACGTAGGCCAAGTGCAGTTCCTGGCATTAGGAGGGTAGTCTGTAGCAGGCTACAAACTGGGAGGCAGTTTTAGCCACTGTTACTTGACCATGGATAGTCCATGCTGCTTCTTGTTGTGGTACCAACATGGGGGTGTGGTTATCCTTGACAAGTATTGCTAGTCACCCTCCTTTTGTAGTTTGTTCCATGTTTTGGGGCTGTAAAGCACAGTACGAGGTGTAACCTGGTAGTTTTAGGGTGCTCTTGTGAGCCTTGACCCAGTTTTCTGTTACAGAACAGATATCAATATTCTCCATGCTGAGGGGAGTTTACACTGCATGCATCTTGCTGTTTAGACTTCTGGCATTGGGTAGCATTACGTCTAGGTTCTTATCCGTTGTGATACCTATGGAGGTGGGTTTGTGTTTTGAGCCTTACCTATTCAAGGCACAGTGGGGGTGACAACAGCCTTTACCAGTATCCAAAAGGCCAGGACTGATAGGTGCTTGCCATCCCTAGCAGGTGGAGCATTGTGTCTTGCTCAGCATGTCATCCCAGGCCAATTATTGTAATTGATCCTCTTGTCTTCATATTGGGGCATCATGCTTTGTGAGGGTAGGATGTTAGTCAGGGTCATCAAGTTTGCATATACTACATGGTGTTACATTGCTTAACACATGGCAATCATGCCTCAGGTGGTGCTGCAGGGCTGTCTATGTTGGATGCACATACTACTCTCCCTGTACATGTTTGAAAGCAGGTTGTGTCAACTTAGGCATCCCTTTTACTATATGTGTGAGTCAGAGAGAGGTATCATTTCCAGGGTCCCTACTGAGCCAGTGTATGTGCTATGCATTGCCACTTTGCCAAGGCATACTGGGCATGCCTCCTTTTGCCTACTGGAGCAGGCTCAGGTTGTTCCTCCCCCGAGTCATGCTCTGCCTGTGATTGGCTTGGCAATGGTGGGGGGCTGTTTGGCCCAGCCCTATACTGATCCTGCTGCAGCTGTTTTTGCAGAATCAAATTATGTAGCATAGCACATACCATGACAATTTGGGTACATGTAGTTGGTGAGTACTGCAAGACTCCACCAGATGTGTCCAGGAACCGGAACCGTCACTTGAGGTGCCCAAACACATGCTCGATTACATTTTGTGTTTGTGCGTGTGCCTCATTATGGCGTTCCTGTTCAGGTGTGTGTGCATTTCTGATGGGTGTCATCAGCCATGGCTCCAGTGCGTAGCCAGCATCCCCCACTAAGTGACCATGTGGGATATCCCCATTGGCAAATGTCTGGTACAGCTGCGTCAGATGCCAGATGTGGGAATCATGGTAGCTTCCAGGGCAGCCAGCACACACATTCATTATTATGCCCTGGGCATCACACACGACCTGGCAGTTGATGGAGGGGAAGCCCTTGTGGTTAATGTAGTCCCTACCCCGCTCACCAGCTGGTGATTTGATGCATATATGCATGCAGTCTATTGCACCCACTACCTCAGGGTATTCCACTATTTGTTGGAAGAGGCGCATATTGCTGGCCAATACCTCACGGGAATTGGGGAAATATACATGATCACTGACAAGTGCTGACATGGCATCCAGGAACTGGTGCAGTACCCTGGATGCTGATGCCTGTGATATCCCCATCACATCACCAGTTGGTCTTTAGAAGGTACCTGTTGCTAGTATTCTTAGACCAACACATACCTTGGTTTCCACTGGGATGGGTTCCCCTCTGTTGGTTCTGTGTGTGAGGCGTGGCCTGCACAGCTCAACAATTTGCTGTAGGAGGTCTCTGTCCACTCTATAGTGCTCCTCTATCTCCAGCTCATGTAACCCCTGGTAGGTGACCCTGGGCCTGTACACTCTTCTCTGTCTCCTCACTGTGGGTTGTCCAGCAGCATTTGCATAGTCACCACCCTCAGCAAGTTGCATATATCTCCTTATAACAGCTATGGCAGCCCCTAGCATTTTTGGTCTAAGTGAAGCTTTTTCAGTTTTCACTTCTAATAGCGTACTCCTCTGTTGCAGTGTCTCTTGAGAGAAATATTCTGCACTGTTGTTTTGCAGAGTTTTAAGTGCTGGGCTGGGCTACTGTTCTGCCTGTGTAATTGCCTTCTTCTGATTGTTTTCACCTGCTAGCTCTGCCAGTAATCCCTGCTAGCTTCCTACTATTTCTCATGCTTCCTTTTTCCCTTCTGTTTCCTCAGGGGGGAGCGACGCGCATACCAGCCAAAACACACTCACAGCAGCTAACACGTGCGCACACATGCTTAGATGGGCTACAATCTGCTTATTCGGGTTTAAACGCACGCACACCAGTGCAAACAGGTTTACAGGTGTTTAAACAGGATCCTACATGCGTATTCTGCCTTAAATGCGTGCAATCACACTTACACGTGTGCACTCTAGCTTACTCGTGCCTACCAGCACGCACACGCGCGCATGCATGCCCTGCAAGAAACTTTGGTGCTATCCATCATGTACACCTTCCATTTCTTGGCTTTCCCATGCCTACTTGTTGACACTCCTCTTTCCATGATGTGTGACTGACAACTTTCACATGCCACTGTGCTCCAATGAGCTGCTTTTCTTTCATACATTCTCCCCTGTGATGTCACCTATCTCCTACTCTGTTACTCCCCCTTATCCTACTCCTACACTGCAAGAAATATGCTCATCTTCTATGTAACAGTACGATTCACTATCCTACCACTCATTTACATAGGATTGCCTACTAATGCTTAGTTACATGTCTTACACTCAGCTTCCCCCCTTAGCAGCCCCTACTCGGTGGCCATGTTGTTTTAGCCTGCTATTCCCTTCCATTGTAACTTCATGCTTTGCATAAACCCACATTTGTGGGTTTATATTTTTTATTTTTCTGTTTTTTTATAGCACAGCCCATTTGTGCGGCGCTGCGCTACATTTAAACATTGGTGATCACCGAAAAAAAAAAAACATTTTTATTTTATTTTTGCATCGGGGTACATTGCCAGTGGCCACATATTTGGCCATTGGCATGCTGCCTGGAACATATGCATCCTTTATTTGGAGCTGACAAGGCTCCATTGTGTTATTTGCAGAGTGGTACTCAGTTGTCAACTGAGTACATTTCTGCAGATAACACGGCTCTTACACAAGCAGGTTTCTGCTTCCTGGATTGCAAAATTACCTCATTTGCATGCCTTTCGGCTGCATGTGAGGTAATTAGCATATCCACGCCCTGTCCATGTAAGAGCCGTTTTAGGTGCTGTCTTACACGCAAATACAGGCTGTTCCTGGATCACGATGGCTGCATGGAGTCTTACACTACTCTTAGACTCCGTGCAAGCCATCGTGAATCCTGCCCAGTATTGCAGTATGTGTAGCAGGAAGCCGCGGTGGTGCAGCAGTAGCATTGTCGTCTCACAGCAAGAGGTTCTCCCGTTCGATTCTCAGCTGGAGTGCGTTCTGTGTGGAGTCTGCATCTCCTCCCCATGGTCGAGTGGCGTTCAAAAGACATGCTGAATGGGCGTACCTTCGTTGAAGGTTGGGCGTCAGGCTGGCACCTTGGTACTGTAAAAATCTACTGCCAATCATTAGCGGACTGGAGTTCTGCTGTGGCGACCCCTAACTGGGAAAAGCCTAAAGAAGAAGAAGTATGTGTAGCAGGAATGTATGCTACATTACTTGTTAAAAAACTTTTGTCAGAACACTTCTCCAAATGATGTTAGCAAAAATGCTAAAGCAATGTCTTCATTTGAAAAAGTGAGCTTTCAAAAATACATCTTAACAGAATTGAAACTGTAATTCCATTCCTCTGTACTAAAAATACTCTTTTTCTTGGGGGGAAGAGAGTGTGTTCCTCAGGTTTATAAGTAATTACAAAATAAGCAATAAGACTAACCAATCAGATTGCTATCCAGATGTGCATCAAATATGTTCTATGCATGTTAGAAAATTATTGTAAGCCAGCTAGATGCCATACTCAGTCATAGATCTGCACTCCCTTATTGAGTTCAAATTCCAACAAACTGCATTTGTCAATTAACAGGGAAAACTACAACATACAGAAATACCTTGCAAGCAAACAAACAAAAAAGCCTAACTCAAGAACATTCCTAGGCATAGAAGTTAATAATAAAAAATGGTCAATACAGGAATACAGTTTGTGGCACTAATTAAACATGTATTGCAATAATAAAAGCACTATCAATTCGACTTTAACAATATTGCTTGATAAGGAACAGTAAAAGCTTTCCAAAAGCTGAAGAACAACCTCCTGATGAAAATGAAAGCATAAACCCTACAGACAAGAATTACTAAATATAGGAAAGGACAGGACATGAATAACATGAAAATAACTGGTTTAATCTAGAAGTCAAATTATGTGCACACAGACACGCACACACAAATGCACACATACAAATCCGAGCATGCACACAGACACACACACACACACACACACACACACACACACACACACACACTAGAAAGTCTCTGCTAGGCATTCTTTGAACTAAAAGGTAAATTAGAAGATACGGTAGACAAAAGTAAGACATTTTATGAAGTACAAATGTTTATGAAAATAAGACATTTGAAACAATTATTGCACAAATTGGACTGTGAAATAATACAAAATTTAGACAGATATGACTCATGAGTACCTGTCTTGAAATATTCTTATCAAAATTCTACACAGTTCAAAAGTTATAATGCTGCACAGCAATTCATTTGTTGCAATGGGTTGAGGAGCTATGTTACACTAAAATACATTATAAGGGGTACAGTTATTATAAATATACTATTGAATGTAACATCTGGAGCATTTCTCCCCGGGCCTCCGCTGAAAACAGGCTCTGTGGAACCTAGTTGGACATTCCCAGTCAACAAATGTTAAATAAAATAAAATAAAAATAAAATAAAATAGCTGTAGAAAGTATTCCATTACTCTAACCAATTTCAGAAAAAATAAAAGAATGGAAGCAGTCTTGTTTTATGTACATATATTTTTTATTTCTTGGGAATTGTCACCAAAATAATTATATTTGTTGAGCAAATTAAAAGTGATGGGATGCATCACATCTCGTCTATATGTTTCTTTCAGTTCTTGGAGTTGATACCAGAAGGATTATGTTTGTGAATATTTTTGAGTCAGCATTACCTGGAAACATTATTTGTGTGTGTTTAAAATTGGACTGTGAAATAATACAAAATTTAGACAGATATGACTCATGAGTAACTATCTTGAATTATTCTTATCAAAATTCTACACAGTTCAAAAGTTATAATGCTGCACAGCAATTCATTTGTTGCAATGGGTTGAGGAGCTATGTTACACTAAAATACATTATAAGGGGTACAGTTATTATAAATATACTATTGAATGCAATATTTTAACTGTAAAAAGTACATATGCCTATCTTATGATTGCAGTGAGTCAGTTGGGGAGTGCATGGTACAGATATTAACTGCATTCCCAAGGATTATGGCTGAGTGTCTTTCAATCCCTTGATGTAACGATCCTGTACATTTAGAGCCTAGGTGCCTTACTGCATATAGAAGGAACAGCACTGTAGCTCCTCATGAAATTTCTGAGGGAAGAAAGACCACATTTTTTTATTTTCTTTTTTTCTCTTTTTTTTTTTTTTTGAGGTGATTGTTGTTACAGTATTTTGAAAAAAAAATCAGCAATATTTAAATGCTACATGAAACTAAACATATATTTTTATGGGTTTAATAAGATTTTACATAGGTGTTTCATTGTTTCATCCCCAGATCTACAGAGAAAGTCTCAGCCTTAGGTTTGACCAAGGTGTTTTAATGGAAGTACAAAAATGGGAAAGAAAAGTCAAATCAAGCTTTTTGACTTTTTGCTATCTTTATGTTTATTTAGGCAACCTCTTTTGGAAAACATAGAAAGATAAACAACAAGTATTATTCTGTGGTTTTAGTGTCATTTTCAATTTTCATATGTCAAAGAGAACATTCCATGAGGAAAGACATGTTTAAAATCAATTCAGAATACATGAAATATGAGTGCATGGTATCATCATGTTCCCCGTTGCTAAAATAAATACCCAAGGTGCTTATGAGCATATTCATTTAAAATATAAGCATTCCATTTAGCTTAAAAACTTGAAAGTTTTTTACTTGTCTGTTTTGCAAGTTATTACACTATTTATTTAATTTAATAAGTGCTGCTAATCTATAACTCTGCATCACTATACCCAATACTGCAGTAATTAAAAGAAGCACAAGACATGCAGGTTGAAAATAAAAAGAGAAACAACAATAAATTAAGGTGAGTTAAACTTTGTCAAAAACTTATGGAGTGCTAGTCTTAAGTACGTAAAAGTTTGCTACAATACTGTAAATCGTTAATGGTTTACAAGAATGAAATAATGACTATCAAGTGTACATGCACAGACTGTGGTAATCTGGTTGACTTTATCATGTATAGAACATTAAAGAGGCAATGCACCAATAAACATAAGGTGAAAGCCAATATTAGGAAAGATGGAGATGACATCAAAAGCAAGCGCAGGTGACAGGTGCAATGGTATCTCTCTCTCTCTCTCTCTCTCTCTATATATATATATATATATATATATATATATATATATATGGGTCTACTTCTATTCGCTGACAGCCCATTTCATTGAAACCCATTTCGTTGACAGCTCATTTCATTGACAAACATTCTAGGTGGGGGCTGCGCCTACAACCCTAATTTGGGGGCTGTGCCCCACACACCCCAACTATATATAACAACTCCACAGTCGCACAACAGTGGGAGGGGGCAAAACACAGGTTTTTGCCTTGAATACTGTTGTCAATGAAATGAGCTGTCAACGAAATGGGTTTCAGTGAAATGGGCTGTCAGCGAATAGTAGACCCATATATATATATATATATATATATATATATATATATATATATATATATATATATATATATATATATATATATATATATATATATATATATATATATACACACACACACTCACAGTTATATTTCATTCCACTGCCAAGTCACTCAATTGTCAAACAGACCATTGACCACAAATGGTTGAAACTTAGTCAATCAAAAAAAGAAAAAAGAAAAAAATGTTTTATGTAGGGGGAAAAGCATACCCGCAACTCCCACACCTCCTTCTAATTATATATTCCAGCTCTGAGATTACAAAACAGTGGGGAAATGACAGTATCCCATTGAGTAACAATCCCATAAAACAAATGTGATTATGTAAAAATACAAAAATATTAAGGAAAATACAACAACGATGTGAGGGAAATGTATATAGTGAATACTTGAAGGGCAGGATTCACGATGGCTTGCACGGAGTCTAAGAGTAGTGTAAGACTCCATGCAGCCATAGCGATCCAGGAACAGCCTGTAGTGGCGTGTAAGAGATCTCCTAAAATGGCTCTTACACGGACAGGGCATGGATGGATATGCTAATTACCTCACTTGCAGCCGAAAGGCATGCAAATGTGGTAATTTTGCGATCCAGGAAGCAGAAACCTGTACGTGTAAGAGCCGTGTTATCTGCAGAAATGTACTCAGTTGACAACTGAGTACCATTCTGCAAATAACACAGTGGAGCCTTGTCAGCTCCAAATAAAGGTTGCATATGTTCCAGAAAGCATGCCAATGGCCAAATATGTGGCCACTGGAAATGCACCCACATGTAAAAATAAAATAAAAATGTTTAAACGTAGCGCAGCGCCGTGCAAACAGGTTGCGCTGCAAAAAAAACAGAAAAATAAAAAATTTAAACCCAGAAACGTGGGTTTTATGCAAGGCATGAATTTACAATGTAAGGGAATAGCAGGCTGAAAACAACATGGCCACCGAGTAGGGGTTGCTAAGAGGGGAAGCTCAGTGTAAGACATGTAACTAAGCATTAGTAGGCAATACTATGTAAATGAGTGTTAGGATAGTGAATCGCACTGTCACATAGCAAATGAGCACATTCCCTGGAGTGTAGGAGTAGGATAAGGGGGAGTAACAGAGTAGGAGATAGGTGACATCACAGGGGGGTATGTATGAAAGAAATGAAGCTCATTGCAGCACAGTGGCATGTGAAAGATGTCATTCACACATCATGGAAGGAGGTGTGTCAACAAGTAGGTATGGGAAAGCCAAGAAATGGAAGGTGTACACTGTGGATAACACCAAAGTTTCTTGCTGGGCGTGCATGCATGCGTGTGCATGCTGGGAGGTGCGAGTAAGATAGAGTGCGGGCTTGTAAGCGCGACTGCACACGTTTAAGACAGAGTAAGCATGTAGGAGCCTGTTTAAAGACCTGTAAGCTTGTTTGCGCTAGTGTGCACGCGTGTAAGGGTGAGTGCGCGTAGGAGCCCGTTCAAAGACCTGTAAGCTTGTTTGCACTGGTGTGCGCGCGTTATAACTCGAATAAGCAGATTCTAGTTTGTCTAAGCATGTGTGCGTGCTTGTTAGCTGCTGTGAGCGTGTTTGCGCTTGTATGCGCATCACTCCCCCCTGAGGAAACAGAAAGGAAAAAAGGGAGCAGAAGAAATAGTAGGAAGCTAGCAGGGAATACTGGCAGAGCTAGCAGGTGAAAACAATCAGAAGCAGGCAATTACACGGACAGAAGAGTAGCCCAGCCCAGTACGTAAAACTCTGCAAACAACAGTGCAGTATGTTTCTCTCAAAAGACACTGCAACAGAGGAGTAAGCTATTAGAAGTGAAAACTGAAAAAGCTTCCCTCAGACCAAAAATGCTAGGGGCTGCCATAGCTGTTATAAGGAGACATATGCAACATGCTGAGGGTGGTGACTATGCAAATGCTGCCGGACAACCCACAGTGAGGAGACGGAGAAGAGTGTACAGGCCCAGGGTCACCTACCAGGGGTTACATGAGCTGGAGATAGTGGAGCGCTATAGAGTGGACAGAGACCTCCTACAGCAAATTGTTGAGCTGTGCAGGCCACACCTCACACACAGAACCAACAGAGGGGAACCCATCCCAGTGGAAACTAAGGTATGTGTTGGTCTAAGAATACTAGCAACAGGTACCTTCCAGAGACCAACTGGTGATATGATGGGGATATCACAGGCATCAGCATCCAGGGTACTGCACTAGTTCCTGGATGCCATGTCAGCACATGGTGATTATGTATATTTCCCCAATTCCAGTGAGGTATTGGCCAGCAATATGCGTCTCTTCCAGCAAATAGCAGAATACCATGAGGTAGTGGGTGTAATAGATTGCACGCATATACGCATCAAAGCACCAGCTGGTGAGCGGGGTAGGGCCTACATTAACCACAAGGGCTTCCTCTCCATCAACTGCCAGGTCGTGTCTGATGCCCAGGGCATAATAATGAATGTGTGTGCTGGCTGCCCAGGAAGCTACCATGATTCCCAAATCTGGCATCTGATGCAGCTGTACCAGACATTTGCCAATGGGGATATCCCACATGGTCACTTAGTGGGGGGGTGCTGGCTATGCACTGGAGCCGTGGCTGATGACACCCATCAGAAATGCACACACACCTGAACAAGAATGCCATAATGAGGCACACGCACAAACACGAAATGTAATTGAGCGTGTGTTTGGGTTGCTCAAGTCACGGTTCTGGTGCCTGGACACATCTGGTGGAGCCTTGCAGTACTCACCAACTACATGTACCCAAATTGTCATGGTATGTGCTATGCTACATAATATGATTCTGCGAAAACAGCTGCAGCAGGACCAGCATAGGGCTGGGCCAAACAGCCCCCCACCATTGCCTAGGCCATCACAGGCAGAGCGTGACTCGGAGGAGGAACAACCTGAGCCTGCCCCAGTAGACAGAAGGAGGCGTGCCCAGTATGCCTTGGCCTTGGCAAAGAGGCAAAGCATAGCACATACACTGGCTCAGTAGGAACCCTGGAAATGATACCTCTCTCTGACTCACACATATAGTAAAAGGGATGCCTAAGTTGACACAACCTGCTTTCAAACATGTACAAGGAGTGTAGTATGTGCATCCAACATAGACAGCCTTGCAGCACCACCTGAGGCATGATTGCCATGTGTTAAGCAATGTAACACCATGCAGTATATGCAAACTTGATGACCCTGATTAACATCCTACCCTCACAAAGCATGATGCCACAATATGAAGACAAGATGGTCAATTACAATAATTGGCTTAAGTATTGCTGTTAGTCAAAGGGGATCCAATGCCTGTCAGCCTGGGATGACATGCTGAGCAAGACACGATGCTCCACCCACAAGGGATCGCTTGCACCTATCACCCCTGGCCTTTTGGGTAATGGCAAAGGTTGTTGTCACTCCCATAGTGCCTTGAATAGGTAAGGCTCAAAACACAAACCCACCACCATCGGTATCACAAGGGATAAGAACCTAAAGTAATGCTACCCAATGCCAGAAGTCTAAAATGCAAGATGCATACAGTCCAAACTCTCCTCAGCATGGAGAATGTTGATATCTGTTCTGTAACAGAAACCTGGTTCAAGGCTTACAAGAGCACCCTAACACTACCAGGTTAAACCTCAGACCATGCTTTACAGCCCCAGAACATGGAACAAACTACAAAAGGAGGGTGACTATCAATAATTGTCAAGGATAACCACACCCCCAGGTTGGTGCCACAGCAAGAAGCAGCATGGACTATCCACGGGCAAGTAACAGTGGCTAAAACTGCCTCCCAGTTTGTAGCCTGCTACAGACCACCCTCCTAACTCCAGGAACCGCACTTGGCCTACTTGAGAACACATGAAAATATCAAGGTCTCTCCAAACAACATTATGTTTGGCAACTGAAAATACTCAAACATAGACTGGGAACATTATTCTAGCTCCAACACCCTAGGCCAAAGGTTCCTAGAATTCATAAACCAAAATGCTATGGAACAACTTACCACTCCCACAAGAGGGGTAAGCATACTGGATGTGATAATCAGCAACATGGGTACTCTATGCCCAAGACGAGAAGTGTATCCCTCACTGGTAAGATCAGACCATAGAGTAATCTCACTGGATATTCACCTCCTGACCCCAGTCCCTGGGCAGAAAACCATAGTGAAAAACATGCGTAAAGCAAATTTTGCACTCCTCCAAACTGAGATGTAATCCAATAAAGGCCTTGGCCTGTGGAAAATATGGGCCAGACCTCAGAACCCTTTATAAATGCATTCTTTGAACACCTTCAGGAATGCATGGATTATGCAATCCCAAATAAAACCAAGACCCAATCCCATAACGCAGGCATCCGGCCTGGTGGACCCCAGCCATTACCAAACCATGAAAGAGAAGGAGGAAGCTACTACATGATAGAGCAAAACCCAAAAAGGGAAGTAATCTCTGATCAGTATTATGTCAAAAAACTATGGCCACACATAAAATCCTCTAAGGCCAGCTACAAGATACAAATTGTACAGGACACAAAGGATAATCACAAGGCTTTCTTAACTGATGGTAGGAACCTTGGTGGGAATTCACAGATATGCTCAGAATTACTCCAAAATGACAAACAATACACCAAACCCACACACATTGCCAACATCCAAACTGACAGGTTCAGTGTAAAATCCCCCCCCCACACCAAAAGGCCAAATATCTATCCCAGCAGAGTGCTGGCCCCCTGACATTGCAGATGCTCAGGTAACAGCCAGTGTCTCAAAAGCAAAACACACAGCATCAATGGTACCAGATTGTGTCCTGGGCTGCATCCAACATGAACTCCAAGAAGAATGGAACACCAAATAAAACTACTGCTCAATCTCAGCCTTACCACAGGATATGTACCTAAAGAGCAGTGTACAGCAACAGTGGTCCCTCTCCACAAAGGTGGTGCCTGAATGGATACTGCAAACTATCACCCCAGAATCCTCACTAGCTTGGTCTGCAAAGCTATTGAAAGGATCATCATGGACCTCAGAAATAAAGATATCGGGGACCTACAGACACTGGACCCTACCCAGTGTGGATTTCTTAAGGGCAGATCCTGCCCCTTAAACATGGTTGACTCATTTGAAACAGTCACCAAGGCCATTGATGAGGGGGATGTGGTCCACGCAGCCTATCTGGACCTTGCAAAAGCCTTCCATACAATACCCCACTTGTTCATTATAAATAAGCTCACCAGCTTAAATATTAACCCCTATTCAAGTAGATGGGTTGTAAACCAGCTCAAGGACAGAACTGACATGATCAGAAATGCTACAGCCATGTCAGACTACAAACCAGCTACAACTGACATCCCACAAGGCTCGGTCCTGGGACCTCCCTTGTTTGGTATATATTTCCCAGAGGTACAGGCCAACATGGAAGGACTGTGTCTGAACAAGTTTGCAGATGACTACAAACTGGGCACCATATCTGACCCTCCAGCTGACACAAGCATCCTACAAAAGGGCCTCATAGAAACAGGCAACTGGTGCCAGAGCCACATCATCAAGCTAAATGCAGAAAAGTGTATAGTCATCCCCTTTGGAAAAACAGTAAGGACCCACCAATTACCACATAGGTGTTAACCCATTAAATACTTTTGAAGTAATAAGAGACCTGGGGACACAAGTTGATAGAAATCTTGCATTTGACAACCATGTGGCCATAGTGGTTAGAGAAACATAACATATACCCACCTAATCATGAAGGTATTCACATCTAGATCAGGGGAGGTCATCATGCCTCTGCAGTCATCCTTCATCAGGCTCACAATTGAGTACAATGGCCCTTGTGGGATGTACCTTAGCAGACACCTCCAGCAACTGGAAAGACCCCAAAAGTACCTCACCAGGAGGATCAAAGGGCTCTAACAGATGCCATGTGCTGCCTGATTAAACAAACTGCAGCTCCACACAGTGCCATACTGCCTGCCCAGAGCCGATCTGTGCCTGATGTATAGAGCCATGTCCAAGCTGGAATCAATGCACATGCTGCACCTTGTAAAATCTAAATGCCATTGAGCTATGCACATGAGAGACATGAACCTCAGCACTGACATAAATAGGACATGCTGTAGTGATTGATCCATAACCCAGAAGCTCCCTCCACTCTTGAGTAAACTCCCAGTCCAGGTTAGCCAGAGAGTCCCTCATAGACTCTCTTCAAGAGGAATCTTGATGAGTGGATGGGAGATGTTAGGTTTACCCTGGGTATTACTTTTATGTCACGGGTAGACAGAGGCACAGTATACTAACCTTGAAAAATGTCATGGCAAACTCCAGTTAAAATGTGTGTTGAAGGACAAACACAGTCTCTGACTAGCATTAGAAATGGCCTAGGGCACATAGCCTAGTGTTTGTCAATGTCCACCCAAGTTGCGGAATACACTACTAATGTTGGACAAGCCTGGTTTAAGTAGGCTATAGCTGAACAAAATGCAACATGGTCATAGTTGCACAACTGGCCCTTAACCAGTCTGGTGTGCTCAGTATGAATATTTAATGCAGTGATAGGACTGAAACCCAGGATACTGTCCACCACAGTGAAAGTACTGAACCAGTACACTCTACGATATTACAGTGTTTGGTCAGTATGAAAGAAAGTTGACAAGTGTATACAAACTATCCCATGGAAACCCTGCAGGCACATCATAATCCTTGTTGGGTTCAGACACAAAGCAGTTGGGCAGTAAGAATACAACATGCCTTCCAACACACAACTATAAATGTCAAATATTGTTCAAGTTCACACACAACCACAAATGTGGTGGATCTCAGATCTCAACATATGGAAAGGTCACACTGGGCCTGCTCACACACTTTGATAAATGAGACATATGTCAGGCAACAAACCATGGAAAGCCTGAACTGGGCATGCTCACACACTTAGGCCATGTCTCAGTATAGCAGTTGGACACATATCTGGCATTTGTATGTGTTAAGCCAGGAACCTCCCACAATACAGCAATCTGCCCAGTGCACACAGTTAAATGACAACAGAGACATAAGTAATATAGTGGATCCCTCTCATATTCAAACATCTTCCACAGATACACAAGTTGTTCATAAAAACAGGGAAAGCTATGGCAATAAAGACCTGCAAACAGTTTATAAGCAACAAATATTGTGCATCTGAAACTTAAACATATGGGTGTAGAGGTCAATACTAGGCTGTTTGCCCTACGGAATACATGAGCTTAGCCATAGTCTATTTGGCGTCTGCCTCCCCCGTACAGTAGGCTACTGTGCCTCTGTAAAGTAGGTCACAGAAGGAACCGTTTAAGGCTAGTGTGCAGTGCCTCCGTCAAGCAGGGACACAGTGGAGATCCCAGGGGTTGAATTTGCAATGTCACATCCATGTGGCTGGAGTTTGCTGGAAAAGGGGTGGTGAGGGGTTATGTCTAACATTAATTGGGATCCAATTCCAAACTGAGGGGAGCCTTATCTGCAGTGTCTGGACAATTTCACTGTCGACACTTGCAAGTGATGATTTTGAGGGATTGAAGTGTCTTGCCAATACTGTTCATTGATGTCCTCCCTCTGTGGGATATTGCTCTGTAATGTATTAGCTCCATCCTTCTGTTGTACAGTTTATATATGGCTGGTGTAAACCAGACAGTTCTCCTGTTGTGGAGGAGTCCTGGTTTTATTTGGGATAACATGATCAATGCAAACTGTCCGGATGCTCATAGAATGCATTTGTCAAGGATTCTGCAGATTGGCCTGTATAATCCTCCAGCATGGGTCCTTTGAAGTATTCCATCCCAGTCTTCACAAGTGCAATGTCTGCTTTTGATAAATACTTTATTTGCAGTGATTTCCTTGCCTGCGGGTGGGGATGGGATATGGATGTCCAGGGAAAGTTGTTTATGGTCAGATATTAAGAATGGTGGTCTACCTCTGGTGTGGAACATAGAGTCCCCATGTGGCTGATGGTCAGGTCCAATATGTATTCCCCCTTGTGGCTGTGGTGAGTGGTTCTGCCATAGCACATGGATTCACAAATTGTAGTGGCTGTAGGGTGATGTTGTTGAGGTATGAGTAGTTCCCCCACTCAATATTACTGTACCTGAAGTTAACCACTGTAATGGTGTATGTGAACACCTTCATATACTACACTGTTCCCAGGGAAGCCAAGTGTGGTTCCTGGATATGGGACGGGTGGTCTCAACTGGTTGTGTTGTGTGTTCCAAGTCCTGTGGTCATGAAGCATGGTATAAAACATAACCTGGCAGTGCTGATGTGCATATGTGAACCTGAAGTAGGCATCTGTTAATGCATATATATGCTATCCCCCATACAGAGGTTTAGTAATAGATGTGCATACCGCTTTCTAAATAATGATGTCAGCACCCTATAAATACTGCAGGAGAAAAAAAGCCACTCAGTAATTCAAATAGCGCACTTTCAAGTGTCATAACATAAGTAGGTAGGGGTTTGAACCCTGCAAATGCTCAGTGTGTGTTTGGGGTTTGTGGGTGGTGGACAGGGTGTTTGCAGTTCTCTTTGAAAGAAATGGCCCTTTTGGCAACTGGAATAACACACTACATGATGTACATTCCTCTTTGTAAACACTGATGATGTCAGCACCCTATAAGTAGAGCAGGAGAAGAGAAAACCTCCCAATAATTCAAATAGCGCACTCCGCTAATGCATTTCTTTCAAGTGCCATAACATAGTTAGGTAGAGGTTTGAATTCTGCAAATGCTCACTGTGTGTGTTTGGGGGCAGGGTGTGTGCAATTCTCTTTGAAAGAAATGGCCCTTTTGGCAACTGGAATAACACACTACATGATGTACATTCCTCTTTGTAAACACTGATGATGTCAGCACCCTATAAATATAGCAGGAGAAGGGAAACCTCCTAGTAATTCGAATAGCGCGTTCCGCTAATGTGTCCCTCTCAAGTGCCATAACATGGTTAGGTAGGGGTGTAAATCCTGCAAATGCTCAGTGTGTTTGGGGGCATGGGGCAGGGTGTGTGCAGTTCTCTTTGAAAGAAATGTCCCTTTTGGCAACTGGAATAACACATTACATGATGTACATTCCTCTTTGTAAACACTGATGATGTCAGCACCCTATAAGTATAGCAGGAGAAGGGAAACCTTCCAGTAATGCGAATAGCATGCTCCGCTAATGCGTCTCTCTCAAGTGTCATAACATAGTTAGTTAAAGGTTTGAATCCTACAAATGCCATGTGTGTTTTTGTCACATAGTTTGTCAATGTGTGGTGGGTGTTGCTTTTATTATTGTATGACATATATTATAACAGTAATTTCAATGCACACATGAGGTATGTGTGTGCCACATAGAGATATGTACCTGTGACCTTAAATAGTTCCTATGTGTGAAGCTTGCCTCATGTGAATACATGGGATTTGCTTTACACAACTTTTTCACTGTGGTTTTCTGTGCAGGGGCTGCGGTTGGTATGTGAATATACAGTGAGATTACTCTATGGTGTCATCTTACCAGTGAGGGATACACTTCTGGTGTGGAGCATAGAGTCCACATATTGGGGATGATCAGGTGCAGTATGTTTTCCCCTCTTGTGGCAGTTGTAACAAGTTGTTCCATAGCATTTGAGTTTTTGAATTCTAGGAACCTTTTGCCTAGGGTGTTGGAACTACAGTAATGCTCCCAGTCTATGTGTGCGTAGATGAAGTTGCCCAATATAATGTTGTTTGGAGACACCTTCATATATTCATGTGTTCTTAAGTAGGCCAAGTGTGTTTCCTGGGTTTAGGAGGGTGGTCTGTAGCAGGCTATGAACTGGAAGACAGTTTTACCCACTGTTAGTTGCACATGGATAGTCTGTGATGCTTCATGCTGTAGCAACAACCTGGGGGTGTGGGTATCCTTGACATTTATTGACACTCACCCTCCTTTCATAGTTAGTTCCATGTTTTGGGGCTGGCAAGCATGGTATGAGATGTAACCTGGTAGTGCTAGGGTGCTGTTGGGAGCCTTGAACCTGTTGTCTGTTACTGCACAGATATCAACATTCTCCATGCTGAGTAGAGTTTGGACTGCATGCATCTTGTGGATTACATGTCTGGAATTGAGTATCATTACTTCCATTTTCTTATCCCCTGTGCTACCTTTGTAGGTGGGTTTGTGTTTTCAGCCTTACCACCAGAATGCAAAGATGTGCAGACATTACACTTTTGTAATTAACAGTGGTGTATAAAAAACTACAATGACAATCATACTGTTAATGCATCAGGCATGCTGGGATATACCCAAAATGATATCATTACACTGTACTGTTAACAACATGATAATATTACTACAGTTCTATGTAGTCACCCTGTGCATCAGCACCATGCTATCCTGTTCCTGCATCAATGTTACAGATTGCAGGAGGTGCCACAGTTTCATCATATGCACAGGGTGTGTACTTGGTATGCCCGAGTCTGCCATTGACACATCCAATCGACATGTATGTATGTGTGTGTTAGTGAGGGACAACAGTACAACATGGGGCAATGTTGATGCGGTGTGTGTGTGTGTGTGTGTGTGTGTGTGTGTGTGTGTGTGTGTGTGTGTGTGTGTGTGTGTGTGTATGTGTTAGCCCTAGGTGTTAGCATTATGCATGTGTGTATGCATGCACACAGTTCCACCTCATGGCTGCCATATACAGGTGTTTGTGGACAGCCACAGACTGTACCTGCCAGGTCATACAGATCACTGTCTCTGGCCACAGACACGGTACCTGTGCCTGGCAGGGGTGCTACGGACAGTATCAGGTACTAAGCCAGACTGGGTACTGTCATCAGAAGCAGTGGTTGATGACTGGACACATGTCCCTGCTGGGACTGTCCAGAGCCATGTGCACATGGTCTCCTAGGGTGGTCTAATGACAGCACAGACCCAGCATTGCTGGGGCTGGTACTGGCACTATGGGAGTGGCTGCAGGTTTGTTGTCATCCGCGATGACTGCCAGCTGCTGATGTTGCTGGCATACATCCACGTCGATGCCTCAACCATCCTGCATTGCCCTGGCTCATGGACATGTAGTTGTGGAACAGATCTAATGTGTCCCCCCAACGTCTGTCAATGACCTCGCCGACAGTACGAATGGCAGCCGCAACATCACGCATAGTGTCATTCATAGCAGTGCGATGTGCTCAAACTCCCTCAGACCCTGTCTGGTCTACCGTTCCATACGTGCCTCTGCCTGCATTACAGCCCGGAACATAGCTGAGGTTGAAAGACCTCTGTGGGCACGTCTGACAGGGGCAGTACGACTACGGATGCTCCCACAAGAACCCCTGGACATCTGCCTGTGTGGTACCAAGTCAGGACTCTGGCCATGGCTGCTGTGAGGGGATGCATGTGACACTGATACCACATTACCCTGGTCAATACCGACTTTATGCTGTCCCTCAGCTAAGGACATTGTTGACAATGGATGTATTGGCAGGATGACTGTGCGCATTGATGGGGTTGACTGCTGTGTACTGTCGATTGGCTGACCAACAACAGACCCTGTCACACCTCCCTGTGCCATTACATATGTATCATCATTATCACTATCCCCAGCAGTGGCTTCAGGTTCCCTGCTGCACTCCACCAGAGCAACACCAGAACCTGTGAGAGGAAGACAGGAAACACAGTTTACAATGTGTACACATTGTTACCACAGATGCACACGGGCACATTCACACATGCACACATGGGCACATGCACACATGCACACATGCACACATGGGCACATGCACACATGCACACATGCACACATGGGCACATGCACACATGGGCACATACACACATGGGCACATGTACACATGCACACATGCAAACATGCACACATGCAAACATGCACACATGCACACTCCTCAGTACATGAGATACAAACACACACACACACACACACACACACACACACACACACACATACACCTGCAATCCAACACATACACAATACTGTTTGAGGGTATTATTACTATTATCATCATTAGTATTAATAGTATTGTTATTACACACTCACCAGCATGGAATGGCTGCCTTGCTGTTACTTCAGAGGGACCTGCACAAATAAGACAGTTATTGTCAGTGGGTACAACTGTGCCACTGATACTGTGAGTATGATACAGTACAGTAGTACAACAGTTGGCTTTCACAGGTGTACTGATGATATTGAGAATATCAGTCTTGCACAGGGATTTCCAGGATAACAGCTACACACACAGTACACATCTCACACATGCATAAACTACCAGTGCAGAGAACAGTCAACTACAGATATGGCATGTTACCTGCACACTCCATGTCCACATGCTGGGTGGCTCCAGCCTCCATTATTACACATGTCTGTGGATGTTGTTGTTGTTGGGCTGGAGCCACAACACTTAGGAGGAGCTCCTCCAGTCTGGTGAGGGGGGGTGGATAGGTACCCCACCACCTGTGGCAAGCTGTTGCCTGTGGATATCAGACGCACGCTGATGTACATTTCTAATTAAATCACTGCAGTGATGGCGTACCTGCTCATATGTCCGGTTATGCATGCCTATGTCATTTACCCGACGGACAAGGTCTTGCCACAGAGCAGCCCTCTCCTGCTGGTTCTGGCTGGTCTGGGAAAAGAGTGTGGAAAAATGCCGCACCAGGCTCTGGTGTATCTCCTCATCCTCTGCAGCTGAATAACAGGGGTTGCGCTGATGCACCATCACCCAGGAAGGAAAAGAAAAATATGTGAGCAAGTAATATGGCACACATAATACTCTACTGTACTGCTATCACTGAACTGTCATATATAGCATCTGTCTGTCTGTCAGGGGACACACATGTAAATTAACACATATCAGTGCTCAGCCAACAACTGTGTGACAGTGCCTGCCACACTCCATACAACAAACTAGTATACACCAGCACTCGGCACACTGTTTGAGGTCCAATGCACAACCTCACACTGGGGGAATGTATCAAGCTAATGGATGGAGAATATTCTCATCCCATGCAATGCATGCAATGCACAGTTACAGTTTCAATGGTAATGCACCCTAGTCTTTGCTGCCATACCCCTACTTACACTGCAGTCATATACAGGGAACCACAGCACAACATATGGCAATGTAGTATGTTTGTACCCCAATAACTGACACAGCTTTCTCTGGCCTCACACCGAGGACACACACTACCATGACAGACACAAAGTCATTCTGAGCAATCACACCATTACTGACCTTGCACACAGTCAGTGGCACACTCATTCCACCTCACATAGTTGGTATTGCAATGAGTACATGTGTGTGTGTGCATTGTGTCATAGGTAGGTACTATGCTATTGGCCCTGGGCCAAGGGCAGCATAGTGTTATGCTACCCTGCCCCTTGGGACACATGTAATGTAATTGTACTTGCTCTTGTCAAACAGTTACACAGGGTGACTCATATGGCATAGTGTTTTGGAATGGATTATGGTACTCCAGTATTCCACATTGGTGTTCAGTCCATGCCTTTGTCACCAGGCACCTGTTGTAATATATCTGCACACATGTGCCTCTCAATATATATATATATATATATATATATATATATATATATATATATATATATATATATATATATATATAGCGAGAGAGAGAGATAGAGATATATTCATATAAATACATATCTCTAGACATTCATATCTGTCTGTATATGTGTATGTATCTATATATATCTAGATATGTATGTTTTTATTACATATATATGTATATACATATTTTATCTATCTATATATGTCTATATATTTATACATACCTCTCTATCTATGTACACATATATGTATATATATATATATATATATATATATATATATATATATATATATATATATATATATATATAGATAGATAGATAGATATATACATATACATATATTCTAAACAGCCATTACTGTGCAACCTACATTGTACATTGTACTACAACCTACATTGATATGTGCACATAGCAATCTTCATCTACATATGTATGTCCAGCCTTCACTAACAGTTGCAGTATGTCCATTGCCCTATGCACATCTTCATATACATATAGATACAGACTGCTAACACATATGGAGGGTTCACATTATGTAGATTATTAGATTATGTAGTGTACATTACCTTTGTTTCTGACTGCTTTTTTGGATGGCTTGCTGCTGGCTGTCTGCCTTGCTGCTGGCTGGCTTGCTGCTGGTTGTCTGCCTTGCTGCTGTATGGCTTGCTGCTGAGCAGTAGTGGGGGTCTTGTACTTTGTACTAACAGTTATGAATATCAGGCACATGCAGTGCTTGTAAACTGCTATACTGTCCTTATTTTATTAGATGGCTACATCCTTTGATATTTCTGGGTTGTTCTCCTACATGAGGGTGTGCTTGTGTTAGCAATTCTACAGCTATTCACAGAGTGGGTGACAGCAGACAGGCTGATATGCCTGTGAGTTTCTGATACTTGCAGGCCTCAGATACTCTCAGGTGTATATTTGAGCAGCCTCAGGGAATGGTACATATCAGTGGGATACACCCGTGATATATTTCAGATATTCTGCAGTTGTGACTGTGGGGTATTTTGAGCATATGTATTACTACACCATTTCTGACATGCAAGTATTGTCTACTTTAACTTATTGGCAGTTACCATTACGTGGGATTCCCCACCTTATGTGCCTACTGTTAGTACATTTCACAGGACGTCAGGGGGGCACAGTTAACATTTGTTTGCAAATCAGGAACATCCCTGTAAATCAGTCACAGTTGGGAGGTCTGGCCTCTTACCTATTCAAATATGGCAGTGTTTATCCTGCTCTGATAGTGTGTGGGGTTTGCAAGGTGCTACTGTCACATTATTACCTACTAGCATGGCTGTTTCTCTTATCACACTAATGTAATACAATTCCACAAGAATTGCCAGTAAAGATACAAGAAACAAGCTTTGTGTAATATCCTTCCTATATTCCCTTTACATTCAGTCCTTCTATTTCATGATATATTGCTTTCAGCACAAAGCGCTTGTATATCAGTCATGGCTTAGTGGTAAGTCATGCAGACTAGTGTTTCCAAGGTCCTGGGTGTGAGACTAACAGCGACATTTTATTTTGCTGCTGACCAGACTACAGGCCTTGTCATTCAGAGTGACTAAGGCACTTTTAAGCAGTTGTAAGCAGGTTAGCACTGGTTTGCGTGGTGCTCATGTCACTTAGCTTCATGCACACACGCTTAGCTAAGCTCACACAAGCGCAGATCCGCTGACTACTGCTTAAAAGTGTTTACTCTCGCGCACACCCGCGCTAATTTCTTTTAACGAAAAGAAAATGGGGAGATAGGAAAGTGGTGAAAAAGGGGGCACAAAGAGGGTAGGACAGTAGGAAAACAAGCTCGGGATTTGCAGGAAGGATCTAGGAAAGGCCCATAGCTGCCCATTTCTTTATCAGCAACAGCTGTGCATATGTGGGTAATTTGGTGTGAAATTTGAAACTTTCCACCCCTGAGAGATGGGTGAGGACAACAAAATATGTTGTACAGCCAATTGTAATTACCAGTTCACATGTCCAGCAGACATGTCTGCAAAATGGGCAGCTATGTATGGGGCGTACTTTTTTTGTGGGAACAGAGTGCACTTTTTTTTATTTTGTTTTCAGATGAGAGTGGAATGTGAGGTACAGGAAGTAGGTATATTTGGGGAGGTAGGTTGGGGAGGTTAACAGACAAGACAAACAAGATGCATACAGGGGCGGAGTATGACACATGTGGGGGGAAACACAATTGACAGGGGCGGATGTTTGGATATCGCGAGTCCATGAGCTCACAGATGGCAACAGTGGAACTGAGATTCCCACCCATGGGCAGTTGCCACTGCGCCTTCACTGCCAAGGATAGGACTGTGCTGGGGGCAGTATAGGATGGGCAGGCACACCCGTGAGTTGTGCCACCCGTGCCTCAAGCTGGCGTAGGGGTTCAAGCACAGAATGCCTGATCTCGCTACGCACCACAAACTGGACACTTTGGAGGGTGAGTGGACGTTCTCCTCCGGCCACACTTGCAGAGGGTGGATGGGCCCCATCCCCTGCAGTGCTTCCACCCAAAGGTGGCACAGGGTCACTGGAGGAGGTTCCAGCCTGGGCACTAGTGCCAGGTGCACTCGCCAGATGAGGTGGGAGAGGTGGGTCCACTGGAACCCGCCTTCCCTGTTGTCCTATGTTTAGCAATATTTTATGGCATTTTGGGTTAGTAACAAACAATACCATTCAAAATTAGTTGTAACAGCATGCGTCAGTATTCCCATTAACAAAACACCCATGAATTTCAAACATTGAACAGCAAGCATAACACATGCATATTTTGAACAACAGTACACAATCCAACAGCATGCAGGGTTGATCGATGGCAACAGGCCATCAGGTTTGGATATGTGAACAGGGCACATGCATCAATGTACATGCAAATATGTATGAACCAACAGGACAAATGTCCATGGGAATTAATTGTGAATACACATACCCAGTTTGGTGTGGAATGGCATTATTTGTGAAAATAGGGTAGGCTGAAGAAATATTACATTAACAACTTCAACTACCTATACATATGCTGTACATTTCTAGTAGCTGCAGATATATATACCCTACATGTCTTAGTACAGTTTCCTATATGTAACCTTAGGAATGTTGGTGATGGGAATGTAACTGCTACGTTAATATACATTGCATTTTTATTCATACACATTCATATCTGGCTGTGTTCAGGTACAGCATCCTGCTACATTTGATTTATATGGCTCTAGACAACTGTGGATGTTCAGTATTTCATACAACCATACTATCTCCATATTGCAAGGGTACAGCAACATATCCAAATTGTGGGACAGACACATTCCAGCTTCAGTACTTTATTACAAACATTTCACTCTTTGGTTGTGGCTGTCTCATTCATTTCATTATGTACTGACTGCAGTATAACTTTATTCAAGACTTATTACAGCTTTCTTGGTCGATTCATACCTCTTTCTCACACTCTCACTTGTTTTATTTTTACAATTCAAGATGGTACTTAATTCTAGGCATTATTAACATTTCTTTCTTGGTTACAACAATCTTTTCCAACAGACTCACTTGTTTCATATGGCAGATTTTAAAAGGGGATGTATTTGACACATGTCTATGGTCTGTAGATTGTTTACCAGTAATTTTCAGGCTGAAGCAAGTTATCTGATATTACAATACAGGTGGAAAATCTCTATTTCAGACTTGTTTAATTTTTATTTCTGGATTACAGGCTGCATCCCTTATCTAATCATACAGTACTAGCAGAATCTTTCTTCTAGTCTTATTTGAACTTTATTAATATGTAACAACACTGAACTCTTTTACAAGCTGTCTCACTTATATTCTGTAACAATTCCAGCAAAATAATTAATAACCTGCCTGGTGGCGCAACCACACCAGCCTATCATCATAGGCTCACCGATTCACAGAATGCGCACCTGCAGCTGTAATATAAATGAAGTAATATTGGAACATTCATCTCCATAATATCGTCTAGGATAATTTCTTACATACTTAATTACATGGATACTTACTCAGTAGTGGGGCATTGGGCATTTGCCAGGCCTCCTGGATCCAACGGTTCTGTTGGTCCTGCTTATGTCTCCTCAGGTCCGCATGGTGGTGACGGACCTGTTCACCAGTCCTTGGTATGTCTGTGGCACTGGTGAGATCATGTGGCAACCGGTTCCACGCCTCTGCCTTATACTCACCCCAGGGAACCTGGCCCTGCATGAGTTGAGCCTCATGATCATGGACTAGGAGCCAAACCATATATTTGGACTCCTCAACACCCCACCTCTGTGCTTGGAAGTGACTGCCATCCTGACTGCAAATGGGTTCCACAATCAGTTATGCTGTGAATTCCCGCCTATGGGGCTTATATATGCCGGTTTTCCCGCACTTATCTGTGATTGGCCATTTTGGAAATGTATCAGCTTAAAAACACCTGCTTTGTCATGCTTCTATTTCCATTCATTCCTATATATATGCTAATACTGCATTACTCAGTACAGCTGTCATGGCTTAGTGGTTTAGTACTTTGACTATGGTGCACAGTATCCTGGGTTCAAGCCTGGCCATTGCTTTTTTTTTTAGTTTAATACTGTCTAGATACGCTAGAAGGTGTGTCTGTGAAAAGGCGGTTTTGATACAGCTTGCTCAAAGTTGCACGCCAGTATGCCGGTTGGCGCGCTGCACAGCTCCTTGCAAATGGGTTACACTGGGTAACACGTTATTTGGCTATGAGCACGCATATTACGCTGTGTGAAGCATTGCTCAGCTACGGGCACACATTTTACGCATGTTAAAGCGCTGCTCAACTCCGCGCACTCATATTACACCTGTTAAACCGCTGCTCACCTGCGGGCAGTCCTACTCAGCTTGTTAGAGCACTGCTCAGCTATGGGCACTTATAATTTTTTTTTTTTATTGTGTCAGATTTCTTCAAAAATACATGGCCCATTTCATTACATTTTACTTAAATTATAGTTATATATATATATATATATATATATATATATATATATATATATATATATATATATATACCTATATGTCAGGGAATTGTTTCATGCTTATTTCACTAAAAATAGAAAATTATGTTGTTGTGGCTCGAACCGTGACTACCTCCTCTTTGGCCAACATCTCTACCGCTACGCTATTGATACTTGGCTTAATTTACATATTTAGATCTTATATGCTTTTCAATGACTGCTAACTGTGGCTGAGCGGAGGGCACACCCGCACAAATGAGCATAACTACGGGGAAACATTTTTGAAATTATAAAAAAAAAATTAAACTGCTATTTTTACATTTTACATTACAGTTGGGTTTATAGCCTGTGGGGGCATGTGTGGTGTTGTGTTTCTCGGCATTTCCAAGAACTCGCTCGTGGGAGTTTACTTTCAGGACTCTGACTCTTCTGGGGGTGTGTCCCTTTGCAGAACTCGCCATGCGGACACGCCCCCTACTTTCCTACACGGACCGTGTTAGCCTAGGGGGTGATTCAGCATGCCCTCATGAATATACATGGCATGCTGACGTCACATCGTTTAACTGCAGCCTCCGTGTAAGACATATTAACTCTTACACGGAGGTTTCGTGAATCCTGCCTGAAGTATTTTACTAACAGTCTGATTACATCTACAGTTAGCACTTCCATAAATGTTGAAGAAGAAATAGAAAATAATAATTTTAGTGGCGTATCTGGCAAATATTTACATTTACCATAATTATGATGAGATTAATAATGAACATACAAGTGATGAGGTTAACAATTTTTCTGCATTAAATAATATTAATAGATTTGAAAATATAGACCTAGGTACTTAGTAAACAGATGGAGTTTCTTTATCTCAACAGAAATTTTATGATGATGCATATATGGACACATATGAAACTAACTTGTACAAAATACAGGAATTGATGTCAGAATATAGATGTTTTAAAAAGGACAAATGATATTTAAAAGAATGCATAAATAGAAAAATTGTGCCTCAGGGTTAAGGGTGTATAAATACCCTAATAATATGATTGAAAGTAGTACATTCCATAAAGAATTGATTATTATATTTGATAGGTGTGGCTTTCACATTATGAAGGTTATTATTAGACAAAATAAACTTGATATGGATGTTATATATTGGAACATTGAAAGTATTGATAATAAAATACAAAGTGATTTATTATTTGCAATGGATAGTGAAAAAGAAAAATATTTCAATATTTTGAAATATGTTGACAATAAATGTACACATTTGATAAGAAGGACATATAATAAACTTGAAAGGGACAGAATAGAATATGAAGAAAATAGGAGCTACCCTATGCCATGTAATTTTAAGTATCATATGAATTATATGGTTCACCCATATAAAAATCAGAAGGAAGAGTATGTAACACCACAGGATGGGGAAAGAAGGTAGCATAGCAATTCTTAATAATGAATCACATTTTAATAATTTAGACATTAATGACCCTTTAGAATTTCTCTCTAAGGAGATCTGAGAGACTGAAAAACAGACAGATACAGGGCTCCAGTTACAGGAACCAGAGAGGGTGAAGAGAATATGACCAAAAAAAAAAAAAGGAAAGAGGGGAAACATAAGCATGAAGAAGGAACAATTAAACAGTAATTGACAAGATAATCCTGTAGAGGAAATTACAGTCAATGGTAGAGTTAATGTTTACAATAATTAAAAAATTTAATTATACTAATTATGATATAAGTAAAAGATTTTTAACTTATCTAGTAAGGGTTTTACATTTATTTCTTCAAAACAACGTGACATGAAATTATATATTAGAAAGATAAATTTTAAATTGCTTTTCCTGAATGATAGGACCGAGACATATGATAGCAATTTTAAAAAGAAAAGTATTTACAACCCACCTATTCATCCCCAATTAAAGAATTTTGAAATGTTAGTAGAAAATGAAATCAAGGAAACTATCAATAATAAAAGGATTTTTTTTTTAATTTAGACAAAGATGAAAAGGTATTTCTTGAAGAATTAAGGGAGAATGAAAATATTAGAATTATGAGGCCAGACAAAGGTGGAGGTATAGTTACAACGCATACTATGGAATATACTGGTAAGATGATGGAAATATTATGTAATGTTGAGAAATATATTTTTGTTTCTAAAAAATGATGTAAATATTGCCTCTTCTATGATAGGGTACTACTTCAATGACCTTCTTATGCAAGACATAATAGACATAGACACGTATATGTTTTGATATACTGAGAAAACTATAATACCTTCCACCTTTGGCATTCCAAAAGTTGATAAGGATATAGGTGATCTGCCCTGAGGTTAATTGTAGTTACAAATGGGTCAAAAAACATTCCTTGTCAGTATATATAAGGACTGTAAGTTGGAAAAAAAATATTGGAAAGGTTATCAATTCCTCTTAAAAGATCTATGGGATATTTTTTAAAAGAAATAAATGATAAACTGTATAATAAGAATTTAATCTTTGTGACAAGAAATATTATGGATTTATTCACAATAATACCTTATGAAATAGGAGTGGAATGGTTTGAAGAAAGTTGGATGGAACATAAGAACATGGACACAAAGGAGATTAAATTATTGATGGAATTCATGGAATTAATTAAAAAAATAATTTTACATATTTCAACTTGGAATATTATAAACAGGTCAAGGGAGTTGTCATGGGGGCAAATTGTGCCCCCTTCTTTGTTAATATGGTCCTTAATACATGGAAATCAAATTTAATTTTAAATTTACATTTTGCAAAATGTTGGAATTTGTACAAATGTTTTCTAGATGATATAGTTTTATTTTGGAGAGATAGTGAGAAGTAAGTAAAGGAATTTGTTAAGTATATTGAGTAGTCCACCACATTTTTAAGATTCCCACACAATATTACATTTGAGAAAATTATTTATTTAGATGTAACTAAACATAATTTAGAGAAATATAAGATGATTAAATCCACCTTGTTTAGGAAGGGTACTTTTTCTAACTCATATTTGTATTTTACTAGTGAACAGAAGAAAATTATAGTGGAAGGTCAATTTATTAGGGTGGCATGTATAGTCTCTAAAGAAAGCAATTTTTTTTAGAATAATGTGATGGAGTGAAAAACATATTTTTGGAACAAAAATATCCAGATAAGTCAGTTAATTATATTTTAGAGGAGGTCAGAATAGGTAGATTTACAAAGTATTATCCAATACTAAGGAAAGGTGATATAATTATCAATCATACAGATGGAAATGCTAGTGCTACCCATGATATTTTATAGAAAGAATTTGCTCATTTTGAATATACATTTATTATGAATTATAACACGGATGTTAATGTGATTTAAAACATAATTTTAAGACACTGGAAGATGTTTTCTAAGGTGTCAGATCTCCCAGGTATTTTCAGAAGAGGGAAGAATGTGAAAAATATTTTACAGAATAAGTCTAATAGATTATTGGTGAATAATCCAAGGAGAATTGGTACATATAAATGTGTTTTTTTGCAGGCAATGCCCTTACATGGCAAATGTGGACCATAAAGTTATTCCCGATAGAAATAAATACATATAACAGTCAACATCATGATTGCAACAGAAAGGGTGTTTTATATATATATATATATATATATATATATATATATATATATATATATATATATATATATATATACACATATATATCCCTTTATGTAAAAAGGTGATCAACATTCTATATAGGCAAACCTGAATGAAGTTTAAGGAAAATAATTTATGAGTATCTATATGACATTAAAGGAAAAAGAAAAAAGGCTTTATGTTGATGTGTGCTACAATCTGAAGAAGTGGAGTATATCTTTTTTGCAATACAATAAATTTATATAGATCCTAAAGGTGGCCCTTAGAAGACAAAAATATAATATAGACCCCGGGATTCATGAAGCTTGCTCCAGGTGCAGGCGTAGCATCGGCGATTTAACACCAAATATGGCCGCTGAGTGATTCAGGTACGAGCTGTTTCCACATGCACTACCTGCATACGCCACAGCTGCACAGCTCCTGGTGCATGTATGCTAATTACCCCATGTGCAGCAGCGTAGCATGCAAATGAAGGTATATAGCGATTTAGGAAGTGGTGCAGGCGTAGTGTAAGTATGCAGAAATGTAAACCGACAAAATGGTTTACATTTTTTCAAACATAAAATCAGAGCCATGGCAGTGGACCAAACTCATGTATTATACTGTTAGTATATGCCAATGGCTAAATGTGTAGCCATTGGCATAAAAAAATGCACAACACATAAAAAAAACAACATTTAATGTCATGGCCACACTAACACGAAGTAAAATAGCAGTGCATCAGTGTACAAACGGGATCACAATGAACAAATATTTATATGTAATAAATCTGCAGTGTAACACATTTCTTGAATTCCCCATAATAGTCAATGGCACACATGCTACACCACACCATGGTGCAAGGGTTGCTAAGGGACTGTGACAGTGTTCTGCACGGTAACTAGGAATTAGTAGTCAATACCATGCAAATGAGACAAGTAATACTGAATCACAAAATCCCCGCTGGCATAAGGATGTACCTCACAGTGTAGCAGTACAACACCGAGGTGTTGCCTGGAGATAAAGATGACATCAAGAGAGAGGTGTAAGCTGTAAGCACATTGGGGCATTGCTAATCCGGTTTGCCTGTTGCTATGCAAAGCCACATGATAGGGGTGTGTTGAAGTAGCCATAGCTTTGCTTAGCTGAGAGCACACAAGGTAACTGAATGTGCATGTGAACGTGGATGAAAACGCATTCGAAACCCAGTAAATAGCTGTGCGTGGCATGCACCAGAGCTGAAACAGGAACAATACGGGAAGAAAATAAGGAAATGCTGCAGCATGGTAACACCTAGGAACCCACAGTGGGCCATTGACAACAGCTAACAAGGCTGCTAGCAGCTACCTGCACTACAGGAAAGGGGAGGTGCTGTACTGCAAAGAAAAGAGAACTGTCACAGCAGAACAAAGCAATCTTGCAGTAGATCAGCTACATAATACATTTTGCTACACCATCCTGGGTTGGGAAAGTACAAACCAAGAAAGCCGGCAGCTGGATGCATGCCTGACAATGGGAGGGGAATCTGGTTGAAAAGTGAAGTAAAGGGCAATAGATGAATCATGGCAGCTAAGCGTAATTCAACACCAAAGGCCTCACAATAGCACTACCTGCTGTAAAACCCATAATTAAGATACCCTGCAGCTGGAATTGCACATACACACCCAATTATACCAGCAGCATCCATAGCACAATAGTATAAAGTGTGAAAGCCCCTCACACACACTTGTGTATTCCCAGACACTCTGCACCATTGGTGTATACAGACGGGGAACTTTTAATATGTACATGTTAGGGGCTGCCATAGCTTTGATTCACCAACATGTGTTGGACACTGAAGCTGGTGTGGAGGATGATGCTGACAACCATCTCAGGCACTGGAGGAGGAGAAGAGTGTCCAGACCCAGAGTAACCTGCCAGGGGCTACATGATCTGGGGATAGTAGAGCATTACAGGATGGACAGGGACACCATACAGCAACTTGTTGAGCTGTGCCAGCCACGCCTCAGAGGCAGAAATAACAGAGGGGAACCAATTCCAGTGGACATGAAGGTATGTGTAAGTTTGAGAATACTAGCCACAGGTACCTTTCAAAGGCCAACTGGGTATATCATGGGGATCTCACAGGCATCAGCATCCAGGGTACTCCACCAGTTCCTGGATGCCATGTTACCACATGCCAATGAGCACATATACTTCCCCCGAATGCAGGAGGAGTTGGCCAGCAATATGCATCTCTTCCAGTGTGGCAGACTACCTGGAGGTACTGGGTGCAATAGACTGCATGCACATAGACATCAAGTCACCACCCGGTGAGCAGGGTAGGTGCTACATATACCACAAGGGATACCCCTCCATCAACTGCCAGGTCATGTGCAATGCCCAGGGCATTATCATGGATGTGTGTGCTGGCAGCCCTGGAAGCTATCACAACTCCCACATCTGGCATGCCTCACAGCTGTATCAGGTATTTGCCGGGGGGGGCACCCATTTGGCTACCTGGTGGGGGATGCTAGCTATGCACTAGAACCATGGATGATGACTCCCATCAGAAATGCACTCATACACCCATGCAAGAATGCCATAATGAGGCACATGCGGAAACCAGACTCATCATAGAGCATGTGTTTGGGATGCTAAAATCATGGTTCCAATGCTTGTACATATCTCGTGGAGCCTTGTGGTACTCTCCAGACATGTGTGCCCACATCTTCATAGTATGTGCCATGCTACACAATATGATCCTGCAGAAACAGCTGCAGGAGGGACAAAATGGTGAAGGCCCTCACAGCCCACCACCATTGCCAAGGGCCCCACAGGCACAGAGGGAATCAGACCACAAACACCCTGTGCCAGCCCCAGTAGGCAGATGGAGGCGTGCCCAGTATGCCCATGCCTTGGAAAAGAGGGAACATAATGCACACACACTGACAGTGTAGGCACCTATGCACTGACACCCTTCTCCAACTGCACACACAGTAAACATGGATGGCAGACACATGCGACCACCTGTAAATTATCATGTATAGGTGGTCTACTGTGTGCATCCTACACAGGCAGCCCTCAACTGTTGTACACACAACTGGCATTGGCACAAGGTAATTCAATATCTGAACAGTAAATGAAGCTATCAGCATGTGTTGATACTGTATGTATAGGTTCATAGGTACATAGGTAGGTACATGCCTAACTGCCTGAGTCCATTTATCAGCCTAGCCAAAATGTGTCTGCTGTCGCCACCCCATTGATTAACTAACTGTCCCTCTGTGGAGCAGAGCCAATTGCGGGATCCCTGTGGTATATCCACTGTTCCCTACCCACTCTGCAAAGATTCCCTGGAGTGTTAGTGAGGGCTCCATATAATGTAATCAGGGATTTAGTTCCAAAGCATGGGGAGTACCCGTGACAGGAATCTGTCACTCCAGCATCTTCCAGTTATGGTTGTGGCAAGGTGTAGCTCATTACAGTGTGTGTGGCTCACTGTGACATGGATTCCCATAGGTGGAGCATATCCATTATGCCTGACTTGGACATGGCTTTGTTGGCCAGCAAATATTATCTCTGAGTGAACGAGATGCCACTGAGTAATGCAAGAGTTTATGCAGTCTGGCAGTATAGGACACATGACTGAGGGCATTATCCTTCTTGGCGAGGTACGTTTTTGGCCCTTCCAGCTGTTGGCTGTGTCTTCTGAGGTACATCCAAAAGGGGTTATCATATTCAATGCTAGGATTGATGAGTGATGAGTAAAGGGGCACAATAACCTCAGTCTGTTTAGACGCAAACCCTTAAGTAATCAGATGGCTCACATAGATGGATGTTCTAACTACTTCGCAGATATGATTGTCAAAGGAGAGATCACTATCTAATGTAGTCCCCACATACCCATTACGTCATCTGAATTATAGTGTCTGACACTCATGTGTTAATATGTGTGTGTGTAGTTTCCCAAAATGGAATGACCATGCAGTATATGGCCTTTAGTTGGAGGTCATGACTCTGACACCCTGTGTTGGTCTATGTGAGGCCCCTTGAAGGATGTCTGTGACAGCTGGACTGTCAGTTATGGCTCCCAGTTTGTAGTAATCACCAAACACGGTCTGCTGTAGTCCACCTGTGTTAGCCCGTACCTCTGAGAAGTATATGTCAAACAGTAGGGGTCCCAGGACTGAGTCCTGTGGGACACCAGTTGTGACTGGTCAAGAGTTGGACATGGAGGCTGCTAGGCTTACCAAGTGGGTCCTATGTGTAAGCCTGTTGGCAAACCAACTTGTGATGTATGGGTGTATGTACTGGCCGGTGAGTGTAGAAATAATACCTGAGTGGGAAATGGTGTCAAAACCCTTGGTGAGGTCCAGGTAGTATGTGTGAACTACCACACCCCACACCTAAAGTCTAGGTGACTATAAGATGTCAAACAGGTTCAGTAGGCATGATCTGCACTCAACCAAGCTGACCTGGGTTGGGTCAAGTGTCTGGAGGTTACCATTGTCTATGTTAATGAGTGCCATGAGGATGCGCTCCATAGCCATGCAGATCAGGCTACTCAGGCTTATGGGGTGGTAGTTACCATGGTCAGTTATGTCACCACCTTGGTGGAGTGGAATAGCTGTTGCCATGCAGCACCATTGAATGGCCATGTAGCCTGTGTAGAGGCTGATGTTGAATTGCTATATTAGGTTGGGGGGGTCACTTTGTCTAGTAGTGTCTGAAGGATGCAGTCTGGGACACCATCTGCCTCCATTGATGCTCTGTCATGCCATTTCAAATGCCCATTACCACCTGTATGTCTCAGATGTCTGGGATACTGTATGTTTTGGATATTGTTGTGGGCCCTGTAGGGGGCGAAGCTTGCTCCAAATGTATCATTAAGTGTGTTGGTGATATTAGTAGGGTCAGTATATTCAGTGCAATATTGCACCAGCACAATGCAAATCTGTTTGTTACTGCTTAGATCCTTGACATAGCCAAAGAAGCCTTTGTGGTCATTTTCTGAATCCATGCCTATTTACCTGTGGATGTCAGCCTTGGATGATTACATGAGTAACATAAGTATATTTTTAATACTGGTCATGGATGTCTGCATGTCTTGGGTTTTGCTGTTGTTCTGGACTACTGTCCTACTTCTGCTGTATCGCCTGTATAATGCAGGGATTCAGCAGACTGGTGTCCTTGTGTAGGAGTAGTGAGTCCTGGTTTACCATTGATGGCACGACCCATACATCTTTCTAGGTGCTTATAGTGTGCATATGTAATTCTGTCTGTATCTTGAGCAGTGTCATCCCTGAGCATGGGGGCTGTGAACCCTCCCACCTCTGTCATTAGTACTGTGAATTTAGCTGTAGGAAAGGTATTCACTATGTGTTCCTTGGGTGGTGGAGATGGTTGGGAGTGGAAATCATCAGTGAATAGTTCATGGTCAGATCTAAACAGTGACCGGTTTACCTCTGCTGTAGTGTACCTGTTGCACATGTCAGTGATTACCAATTCTAGTATGTTTTCACCTCTCGTTAGTCCATCTACCAACTGATACAGGCCATATGAGGTGATAAATCCCAGGAAGTACTGGGCCTGGAGGTGAATACTCGAGTAGGTTATCCAGTTAAGTGTAGGGTAGCTGACATTGACCAATAACAGGGTGTCTGGTAGGACTGTCATGTTTACCACTGTCTCCAGATAGTTGTAGTGGTGCTCCTGGGTCATGGAGGTTTATCTGTAGCAGCTCACAGTTTGCATTACAGTTGTGGCTGATGTTAGCTGCACATGGATGATCACAGAGATATAATGCTGAACCACTAACTTGGAGGTGTAGCTATCCCCGATGAATATGAATACACCCCCTTCATGTCTATGCCAGTCCATGTTCAGTGGCTGAAATGTGTGTTATGGGTTGTAGTCTGATAGTGCCGGTGTGCTCACAGGAGCCTTATACTGGTCCCAGTCACAGAACAGATGTAGATGTTGTCCATACTGAGGGGTGCTGTGAGTGCATGCATGTTGTGAGTACTACTCCTGGTGTTGAGTAGCCTAACCTTCATTGATTCCGCTATTGTGCAGTTCATGATGGTGAGATTCACCTCTGAGACCTGCCTAAAAATGGCACCATGGGGGTACCAATAGCCTTGCCCAGCATTCCAAAGCCTTAGGCTGACACATGCAAGTTGTCATGGCAATGTTGCAGGCATGTTTCCCATCTGTGCTTGTGTCCCATCTTTCCTGTAGGTAACCTACTGGTAAGCAATACAAAGCCTGAAACCTATACAAGTCCACTAGCTTCCAAGATAGGCTTTTGGAGTGATTATGTATCAGTAGTCTGTATGCTCTTGCTGTACTTAACTATTGTCTGACTACATGGTGGTTTTACACTGTATATTGTGATCAGAAAACTCTGTATAATCACATATGATGTTGAAGATGGCCTGCACTGTAGAGGTTCACAGATAGGTAGTAGACTATCTGCCCAAGGGCATTTAGAAGCATAGCTAAAGTGTGGTGGCTTTATCTGCACCATTGATGAAGTAACTGAGCCTCTGTCAAGTATAGCCAATGAAGTGATTCCAGGCAGAGTTGCTGGAAGCTGTTGAAGACTGGGGTGCTGTAGGGTGATAGGGTCACATAGTGATCTCAAAAGGGCTTGTTAACATGACAACCCAACAGCATTCAATTTCCCCAACAGGTCTTGCTGCTATAAAACTGGTGTGGTTCCTCCACACCCTGGCTGTATGTTTCTGGGACACATGATCCCAGGGGTGTATATACTGTTGCCCAGTCACACATCAAGGTTTCCCCTGAAGTGTGTCAGTGAGGGGCTATGCCAAATGTAGTTAGGATGTTAATGTATAGTCTCTCAATTCATGTGTCATGTCAGTATTTCGAGAAGCTCACTGGGTGTGGGTGGCTCTGTCTGTTGTATAGCCAAGCTTACACATAGGATTCATGGACATAGGAAATAGGCAGAAGGAACATTAATGTCAACAGTGTAATGGCTACAGCATTTGCATAATATCTGTGCAGTCGTGGTTCAAATCCCAATAAAGTCAGAGATGTTTTACGTGTTACATAGTATACCTTAACCTCAGCTTGCATATATAGGTAGTATTCCACAGAATAATAAACATTTGGAACACACATAAACCCATGTGTGCTGGAGAGTACAGTTAACAGACAATGTAATGTTATGTAAGCACATAGTGAGATGTTATGTCACTGAAATGTATATATCAAAACAGTGTAAGAAACTTCTCTGTGTGGAAGATTTTCAGTCCATATATTTCTAGTTAATCACTGTATATTAATCAGATCAGACAATAGTAGTAGAAGCAGCGAACGTAAACTCGTCAAGTCAAAAAGTAATAATAAAAAATATATAATTCTACAGCATTACTAAGTATTCGAAAGTAATCCAAGAAAGGCAGGCAGTCTGTTTCCAGTCGAAAATCCTTTAAGTACACAGACAAGCGATCCAAGTAAAACAAAAATAGAGTAATAAATTCCTCACAAGCTTTCTAAATATATATATATACTTTTTATCAGGCATGGGAGTGGTTTATTCTGCTGTAAAACAAAGTGTTATTGGTACACATGTTAAATTCACATCCCTTCTCCCATCAGTGTGACATTCGAGCTGGTCCTGCCCTACCTAGTAGCTTTCATAATAATATATAGCCCTAATGTACTTTAATGGTACATCTTATTTAACCAAATTATTAAGTCTGTGATTTTATACAAGGTAATATACTACATGGCTGGAAATATATCAACCTTAGTTCATTTTGCGATCAAAAATTATATATAAATATATACATATACATTTTGCTTGTAAAAATCAGTTTCTATTTTCATAACCTATTGTTAACAAAGATCGCTTTCGTCCTTCTAGACTTCTTCAGCTCTGTGTACAAGAACCCTAAAAATCTATATAATTGTATAATTAGTTAGTATTGTTATTACCATCATTTTGAATAAAGTGGAAAAAAGAGAACCAGAAAAAAATAAAAAATATATGTATGATGATGGAAACAAAATATACACTTAAATTTCAAATGATTTAAAATGGTATTTAAAACCAATTTGTAGAAAAAAATAAAATAAAATACAATTAGTCGTGTAAACAATGTGGCAATTTTTTAAGTTCCAGTGCACTTTTAATTGAACAGTAGTAGTAGTTAGTCCAGGTTTTCTAAAAGAGTTCAGCTTTAATTGCCACATGAGTTCATGTTTCTCCAGAATATTCGGGATGTCTTCTTCAAGATCACCCATGTCTATGTGATCCAGGATCAGGAACTTAAAACCTGTGTGTCTTAGTAATGCTGTAGAATTATATATTTTCTATTATTACTTTTTGACTTGATGAGTTTACGTTCGCTACTTCTACTACTATTGTCTGATCTGATTAATATACAGTGATTAACTAGAAATATATGGACTGAAAATCTTCCACACAGAGAAGTTTCTTACACTGTTTTGTTTTTACACCCACTACACTTTAGTGGGTTTGAGACTTCGGGGATACTACGGAGATTACTTGTGTTTTGTGAAATGTATACATCCTGACTAGTTAGCAGAAGTGGCCATATTTGCGTGCACAGGTTGTAGGATGTAAAGTTTGTTTAACTGTGTACAACCACTGGTATAATGTCATACAAACACATTTAAACCTGCTTACAACTGCTTAAATTAGCCTTATTCTGTAGTAAAGCATGTCTAATACATCACAGGTGTTGAACCCTGGACCATGCACACCATAGTCATGGGACCTAATACTAAGCCATCTAATCTTTATACATAGTAAGTGGTCATTAGACTACATCTTATATTACAGGCATTTCACAGTACAGACCACAAATGGGACAGTCACTTTGTGTACATATGTACAGTACATTGTAATGTACTGTAATGTGTGAATCAACATATACAAGCCTACATATGTATAAGTGTTACAAATTAATACTAAATGTATTGATATATATATATATATATATATATATATATATATATATATATATATATATATATATATATGTATATGTATATATATGGGTCTACTTTGTATAACCGAACTTCCGATTCACCGACACACAATTTACCGACCCCAAACAACCGAAAACACACAACACCGACAAACACCAACAACTCAAAAAACCGAACACCATTACACTGACACAAAAAACGTAAACTACACATTGCACACAATAACATATCCACTAACCTTAACCTAAACCCTAACCCTAACGTCCGACACTACCGCACACTTACCCAACCCGTACCCTAACCCTAACTCACTTAACCCACCCTAAAACATTAAGCCCGTCACTATTGCACACTCACTCCACCCGCATACTAACACACTCAACCCTTCCCTACACTACACCACGTCACTATCACACACTAACCTTACCGGAACCCTAAGTCCGACACTACCGCACACTCACCTTTCCCACACCCTAACCTAAAATCCCTCTCTATCGTACACTTACCTGTCCGCTCCCCAATTCTAAATCCGTCACTATCGCACACTTACCGGATTGCGCTCACACGTTGCCGTTGTCGGTCTTTCGGCTGTCGGAATATCGCCTTTTCAATCACCTACCTGTTCGGTCGTTCCATCTCGATCTTCTGGGTGTCGGTGAAGTGGCGGTTCGGTTATTCAAAGTAGACCCGTATATATATATATATATATATATATATATATATATATATATATTTATATATATATATATATATATATATATATAGAGAGAGAGAGGGAGATAGAGAGATATATGTCGATATATAGGGATATACATATATATGTAGATATATAGATAGGTTAACAACATCTACACAACCATGGAGATACATATAAATGGGATACCTTCCAAATACCGAATGCTTGACATACCGACGCGCATAATCATGAGGCTTAAAGAGCGAAAGACCACAGTACCGAAACACCAGAAGTTGGAGTTTTAAAATCCCGATGTTAAGGAACTTTCGGTTAGTGCTTCTGGTGTTGCGGTTCAGGTAGGTTACTGTGTGTAAGTGTGTTTCTGAAGGCTGTAGTGTGTGTAAGTGTGTGGTCTGAGTATGTTGTGTGTTTCTGGGGGACTTTAATGTGTGGTTGTGGGTTTGCTTTGTGTGTCTGTGCAATTTCAGAGGTAGAATATTAAAGTAGGGGGGTGTGGGGGGTGCAGCCACCCACATGGGGGTGTAGGGGGGATTGCCCAACTGCTCATATGTAGTGTAGGATGGTTTGTTTGGCTGTGGTGGATAGCAGTGTGTCTGTGTGTGCATGTGTGTGTTCTGTGTTTGTGTTACTTTCACGAGTTTGACTGTCATGAGTTTGAGTGTTCAGTAATGTGGGGTTTGCGAGTCTGGGCCCGGTACTGTGGGTGTCGAAATTGTGTGCATTCGGGATTCCATAGGTAGTGAAGTGTTCATGTATGAGTATAACATGGACCATAGCAATCACACATTCCTCCATGACCAAACTATATGAACAAAGGATATGGAGAGTATATGCCTATACACTATTAGAAATATGTGCTAGGGACATGAACCAAAGATATGGTTACCACCTGTCCCACTTTGCGAGGGACAGTTCTTCTTTGGGTGGTTGTGTCCTGACCAAAAATATTAAAAATGGCAAATGTCCTGAGATTGTAGGACATAATTATGTCCCATATTTTATGTAATAGTTGCATAAAATAGTTATTTCTGTATCTAAAATACCTACATGTTACTAGAAACAGGATAAGCAACTAAACTGCTACAAGAATAAGCTTTTATTTAGGCAAAAAAGTAAAGTTCTATCCTTTATACTGACCATGGGTTTGTGTTGGCCTGTAAAATCTGATGTGTGTCCCAAAAACGTCCCACTATGGCCATTTGAAAAGGTGAAACACAGTCACAACCAAAAACAAATCCCCGGGACAAAAAACACTGTCCAAGAAATTCCAAAATTTCCTTATTTATTGAAACACAAAAAAAAATGTTGAGCCCTTTCATCTACACAACATAGATTTCATCAGAACACTTAATAGCTCCATTCCTTCACTTTAAATACTTTAAAATACCGCCCTGTGAACCACCTGATCAATTATACAGTCAATTAAGTTTTAAAAGATATAAACAATGCTGCATCCTCTTCATTATAATACATGTAAACCCACACTATATATACAATAATAAAAACTATAAATGTATGTAATAATATACATGAACAATTCATATGTAGCAATCTCAATGTTACTGTTAAAACTATATCATAACAATTATAAAATTCTATGTTAAATAAAACGAATAAAATGTCCATGATAATACATGTTGATAGTATATAAAATGTATCTGTTGAAATACTTGATTTTATTTAATACTCTACAATGATAGTTAATTAGATGTGGATATATAAGAAAAATGAATAGCCCTTGTTTCAACATAGATATTATTATTATTGTTAATTTCTTATGAGGGACTTAGTGGGGATGTACTCATTAATACCTGGTGGGCTGGCCACATTCAACCTCATCTGCCATTTGATCTCTTTTTCCCCCAGAACAGCTTTAATATCACACCCCCTAGAGTTACTCTTGACAACTTCAAGAATAGCAAATCTGAATGAATCACAACCTTCACTGTCTTCCAAATGTTTATACAGTGCGTTGTTCTTATCTTTCTTCTTAATACAATATAAGTGGTCATATATTCTATTGCGTAACCTTCTATCTGTTTTTCTGACATAAAAACTAGGGCAGGAAGTACATTTCCCCAAGTATACTACATGTTGGGTCTGACAGTTACCTCTTTTGAAAAATATTCTACTTTTGATATTATTTTCCAAACATATACTATCTACCTGTAAAATGAACGAACATTGATTACAGTGTCCACATTGTTTGGTCCCGATCATACCCTTGTTCCCAACGTTTTGTCTATTATTGGTCCTAATCTCAATCATTCTCTTGAGATTCATCCCTGTTTTGTAAACAAAGGTAGGTCTATCTCCTATTTTCTCACAAATCCCTTCATCACTAGTGAGTATATTCCAATTTCTGTCTAGGATGTTTCTGACTTCCCCCACATATTGTCCATATTCAAGTACACATGCCCATTGAAACCTATCCCCAGATGGTTCTGGTTTGGGCTCATTGTTTGGTGTGAATTCTCTTCCCAAGAGTGGTGGATATTTATTTCCCCATTCATTAGTCACATATTCAGTGACATCCTTGACCATAGGACCTGGGTATCCCCTTTGGCTGAATAAATTACCAATAAATTTCATTACTTCAATCATATCTTCCCTTCTAGATGTCATTCTGGCCGCCCTTATACACTGCCCTTTCAAAATACTTTTTTTCTGTGTATAAGGGTGATTGCTCGAAAATTCCAAATAGGCATTATAAAATGTGTCTTTCCTATATATCTTAGACTGAAATGTTGTTCCATCACTGAAAATGAATGTATCTAGATAATTAATTCCTATCCTACTGGTGTTGTATGTGAATTGCAAATAAGGGGTACTTCCGTTGATATATTCCATAAATCATTTCAAATTCTCCTCATTTCCTTTCCACAAAATGAACAAATCATCCAGAATCTCACATAACAAACTATTTGCTCCATCCATGGGGTATGTAAGATGTATTCCTCCTCCCAATCCAATAGTACCAAATTGGCATATATGGGGGCACAAGCCGCCCGCATAGCTACACCTTATATCTGTTTATAGTACTCTCCTTCAAAAAAAAATATAATTATTATCAAGTACTATATAAATTCGGATAGGAGGTCAATCCTATCCCATTCTAGTTGACTATGTTTGTTTAAGCTGTTAATGAATCTAGTCACACCTTCAGGCCTTGGTATACATGAAAACAATTCCTTAATATCAATTGTTATGAACAACAGATTCATATCCCATAATTCTTGTTTGAACTTCCCAAGAAATTCCCAGGAGTCCTTGATTAAATGTGGTATCTTGGAATAAATATGTTTTAACCATTGGTCTATGACCTTACCAAAGGAAAGGCCTTGCTACGACTTCCAGAGATGATAGGTCTAAATGGGGGGTCACTAATGTTTTTATGTACTTTGGGTATCCCTACGATGGTTGCTAAAATAGGATGTTCCACTTTCAAAAAATTGTACAAATCTTGAGTGATACGTTCATCCAATAGGTATTCCTCCAGATATAAATCAATCCTTCTGTGTGTAATATTAATTTGGTTTAAGGAAGATACCTCGTATTGTTCAGAAGTATTTAAGATATCAAATATTTTTTGTATATAGATGTCCATGTCATACAAAACCGCTCTACCCCCCTTATCAGGTGTCATGATTCTGATGTTGTAAGTATCACAAAGTGTATTTAAAACTTTATCATCTACAGTGCTCCAATTACTATTATTTCTTTCTTTCTGTACATGATTGTGTAGTTTGTATATTTTCCTACTAACTACCTTCTCAAATGTCATTAAGGTATTATGCATGGGTGGGGTAAAGTTACTTTTCTTCCTCAAACTACTTATATTGGTATTCCCTATAGTAGAATTCTGAAAAAATATCCCCAGATTTAACTTTCTCATATACAATTTCAAATCTACCAAGGTGTCAACTACATCAAATTTCCTCCTTGGTATATATTTCATACCTTTTGAGAATAATGCAAAAAGTTCAAAATCGACTGGGAATTGTGTATAGCTGTAGATTTTGAAATCTCCTACACTATGCACTACCCCATCAATAACCATTTTTTCAATATTGTCACTCTTGTGTGTTATTGATTTCTGTAGGAATTCCATTTTCCTCTTTCCCTTTGTCTCCATCGTTGCATTTCCCATCTGCAGTTCCCCCTCCCATTTTGTTCTTTCACTAAAAAATCTTCACCATATGTAGCCCCTCTGTATTGTTCATTATGTATTTCCCCTACATCGCTATCCCTATCTGTCTTAATATAATCAGATCTCTCATATCCTTTTTTGTTGTTCCATTTATACGCTGTTTGATTCTGATATTGCCTCGTATCTCTCTCACAATACAGAGGGGCTACATATGGTGGAGATTTTTTAGTGAAAGAACAAAATGAGAGGGGGAACCACAGATGGGAAACGCAACGATGGAGAGTTGAAATTGTATATGAGAAAGTTAAATCTGGGGATATTTTTTTAGAATTCTACTATAGGGGATACCAATATAAGTAGTTTGAGGAAGAAAAGTAACTTTACCCCACCCATGCATAATACCTCAATTACATTTGAGAAGGTAGTTAGTAGGAAAATATATGAACTACACAATCATGTACAGAAAGAAAGAAATAATAGTAATTGGAGCACTGTAGATGATAACGTTTTAAATACACTTTGTGATGCTTACAACATCAGAATCATGACACCTGATAAGGGGGGGGGGGGTGGAGCGGTTTTGTATGACATGGACATCTATATACAAAAATATTTGATATCTTATATGCTTCTGAACAATACGAGGTATCTTCCTTAAACCAAATTAATATTGCACACAGAAGGATTGATTTATATCTGGAGGAATACCTATTGGATGAACGTATCACTCAAGATTTGTACAATTTTTTGAAAGTGGAACATCCTATTTTAGCAACCATCGTAGGTATACCCAAAGTACATAAAAACATTAGTGACCCCCCATTTAGACCTATCATCTCTGGAAGTCGTAGCAAGGCCTTTCCCTTTGGTAAGGTCATAGACCAATGGTTAAAACATATTTATTCCAAGATACCGCATTTAATCAAGGACTCCTGGGAATTTCTTGGGAAGTTCAAACAAGAATTATGGGATATGAATCTGTTGTTCATAACAATTGATATTAAAGAATTGTTTTCATGTATACCAAGGCCTGAAGGTGTGACTAGATTCATTAACAACTTAAACAAACATAGTCAACTAGAATGGGATAAGATTGACCTCTTATCTGAATTTATAAATATAGTACTTGATAATAATTATATTTTTTTTGAAGGAGAGTACTATAAACCGATATCAGGTGTAGCTATGGGGGTGGCTTGTGCCCCCATATATGCCAATTTGGTACTATTGGATTGGGAGGAGGAATACATCTTACATACCCCATGGATGGAGCAAATAGTTTGTTATGTGAGATTCTGGAAGATTTGTTCATTTTGTGGAAAGGAAATGAGGAGAATTTGGAACGATTTATGGAATATATCAATGGAAGTACCCCTTATTTGCAATTCACATACAACACCAGTAGGATAGGAATTAATTATCTAGATACATTCATTTTTAGTGATGGAACAACATTTCTGTCTAAGATATATAGGAAAGACACATTTTGTAATGCCTATTTGGAATTTTCGAGCAATCGCCCTTATACACAGAAAAAAAGTATTTTGAAAGGGCAGTGTATAAGGGTGGCCAGAATGACATCTAGAAGGGAAGATATGATTGAAGAAATGAAATTTATTGGTAATTTATTTAGCCAAAGGGGATACCCAGGTCCTATGGTCAAAGCTATCACTGAATATGTGACTAATGAATGGGGAAATAAATATCCACCACTCTTGGGAAGAGAATTCACACCAAACAATGAGCCCAAACCAAAACCATCAGGGGATAGGTTTCAAAGGGCATGTATACTTGAATATGGACAATATGTGGGGGAAGTCAGAAACATCCTAGATAGAAATTGGAATATACTCACTAGTGATGAAGGGATTTGTGAGAAAATAGGAGATAGACCTACCTTTGTTTACAAAACAGGGATGAATCTCAAGAGAATGATAGAGATTAGGACCAATAATAGACAAAACTTTGGGAACAAGGGTATGATCGGGACCAAACAATGTGGACACTGTAATCAATGTTCGTTCATTTTACAGGTAGATAGTATATGATTGGAAAATAATATCAAAAGTAGAATATTTTTCAAAAGAGGTAACTGTCAGACCCAACATGTAGTATACTTGGGGAAATGTACTTCCTGCCCTAGTTTTTATGTCGGAAAAACCGATAGAAGGTTATGCAATAGAATATATGACCACTTATATTGTATTAAGAAGAAAGATAAGAACAATGCACTGTATAAGCATTTGGAAAACAGTGAAGGTTGTGATTCATTCAGATTTGCTATTCTTGAAGTGGTCAAGAGTAACCCTAGGGGGTGTGATATTAAAGCTATTCTGGGGGAGAAATGCTCCACATATCTCTGTATATATATATCCACATCTAATTAACTATCATTGTAGAGTATTAAATAAAATCAAGTATTTCAACAGATACATTTTATATACTATCAACATGTATTATCATGGACATTTTATTCATTTTATTTAACATAGAATTTTATAATTGTTATGATGTAGTTTTAACAGTAGCATTGAGATTGTTACATATGAATTGTTCATGTATATTATTACATACATTTATAGTTTTTATTATTGTATATGTAGTGTGGGTTTACATGTATTATAATGAAGAGAATGCAGCAACGTTTATATGCTTTTAAAACTTAATTGACTGTATAATTGATCAGGTGGTTCACAGGGCGGGTATTTTAAAGTATTTAAAGTGAAGGAATGGAACTATTAAGTGTTCTGATGAAATCTACATTGTGTAGAGGAAAGCGCTCACCTTTTTTTTGTGTTTCAATAAATAAGGAAATTTTGGAATTTCTTGGACCGTGGTTTTTGTCCCGGGGATTTGTTTTTGGTTGTGACTGTGTTTCATTGTGTTGGATTCCCTGGACACACTTCGTCAGTGACATTTGAAAAGGTGGCAATCCTAGCCAAAGAGGGTCAGTCACCAACACAACTCCAATGACTGCAAATACCTATGACATAAATACACAGACAGCTTTCATGTAGCAACACTTTATTACAATTTGATGTATTGCCAAAAGGATTCAAGGACTAACATCACCGGCATGCTATACAGGAACCAATTAACAGTGTTTTAATGAATCAGCCTGCAATTACCATAGTATTAGTCCACTAAAGGATAGGTGTTCAAATAGGGAAGGAACCCTCATACACATATCGAATATGTATAAAAGCAGTTCCTACACACCTACATCTGCTATGTACACCCACCAACATCTCCCCCACACCCAAACCAATTACAATACATACTGTATTAACATCACAAATCATTCACTCACTGTACGACATCTGCAGAAACCTTAACATACCTTGTCAGAGACACACTAACATGGCCCTATGTGAAATAGTTGCTGTTATAGAATGGAACAGCTGCTGATGTTACAGGGTTTGTTTGCACTAATCCTGTTTCAGAGGGTTGTGTGTACACCAGGATGTGTTACCAATTACTGATTAACAGCACAGTATGATACACATGTACACCAAGCCAAAGATGTTTTGTGAGCACACTGTAAACCATCTAACATTATATGCATAGCCATACAGCCTTAATCTGCTCAAACATCCTTGCCAGACTGAAACATCTGCAGAAGTATCAGGTAAAACAAACCATGTATAAGTAGCAATGTTCTGAAATATAACAGCTGTACTCACATGCAGAACATCTTCTAGGCATTACACACAATCCACAGGAGTCATGAAGCTAATATATCTCTGTGTATCTCCATATAGCTGTTGCAATACATCACAAACAGATCCAGGCCGTCTTCCTCGAAAGTAAGGCAAAGGGACAATGCCCAAGTGGAGTACTCAATTATACACCACTGTTGCCATGGTATTGGCTACTGGAGTAGCTGCACAGCTGATGTGCATGCAATTAACTACTTTGGAACACCAATGTGTGGTCTGGATAGCATGTTACAGATATTTAACTGTAAAAGGATGGCTTGTCACAAATTCAAACCATCTGTATATACCAGCAGAACATTACATAGAAGATTGAAACACAAACTGAAAAAGATTGAAATAACAGTCAACGACACCTCAGGTTACTAATAAGGTATGTAGAACGCTCAGTATGTCTGTGTATGTAGTACCTATTCTGTAATAATTAAAGTGTATGCAATGCATATAGTGGAAACAGTTATCTTGTGGTGATGTATTGTTGAGCATAGTAATGCTTGTAGTATTTATGTGTGTACTGCTGTAGGTCACAAGGCAAACACCTCATACACCACAAGGGATGCTATATAAGGGCTTTGAACCCAACAATTCCTCTCCAGCCGCTGTCAGTGGCAGGGTTGGTCCAACAAGTATGTGCTATAACAGGGAATAGTATATGTTGATATATTGTAACAGTAGGCATATATATGGGTGTATTACTGAGAAAAACATATCGAAGGTGGGCCTACTGTGCAATTATGATTTGCATTGTGGGATATTGTGCCAATAACTGTGTAATGTACAGTATTGTAGGTAGATATGTAATACATTTTACATAGCATTATTGTTATGGTAGGCAAACATTAGTTATGTATATTGGCATTTACAATACACAATAACAGGATACATATGACTTGTAGTCACCCAACAGTTTATCAGCATGATAGCAAAGTAAAATGGAAGAGCTAGTTAACTATCCATGCACAGAAGACATGTAATAGGTTCATAGGTTCATAGGTAGGTACTAGGCTGTCTGCCCAAGGGCATTTATAAGCCTAGCTAGAGTGTGTTGGCTTCCACCACCCCCTTAGGTTAGTTCCCTGTGCCTCTGAACAGCAGAGCCATTCGTTCCCTGCACCTCTGTCCAGCAGAGTCACTGCAGTGATCCCGGGGTACATTCTGTCTCCCATACACCTGTCAAGGTTTCTCTTGAAGAGTGCTAGTGAGAGGCCCTGCCTGATGTACATTGGAATCATGCTCCAAAGCATGGGGAGTCTCCTAGTCAGGAATCTATCCATCCAGCAAGTTCTAGTTATCATTATGGTTAGGTTTATATCCCTAGAGCATGTGGCTCTAAGGGGCTTAGGTGGAGCATATACATCAATACTGGGTTGGACATGGGCCTTGTATGTCAAGCAGAGATCACCTCTGAGTATGCGGTATGCAACCGAGTACAGCTGGAGTTTCTTTAGTTGGGCTGCATAGGTCATCTGTTTGAGGTCAGTAATCCTCTTGGTGTGGTACTTTTGTGGTCTTTCAAGCTGTTGCAGTTGTCTTGTAAGGTACATCCCAAATGGGGGGTTGTATTCTTTAATGGGTCTAATAAGTCATGAGTAGAGAGGCACAATGGCCTCCTTTGTTCTGGATGCAAACCCATTTGAGATTGGGGGGGCACGTAGAAGGATATTCTAACCATCTTGGCAATATGGTTATCAATGGAGAGATAGCTATCTACTTGGGTTCCCAGATCCCTTATTACCTTTTCTGTATGTAGGGGACTACCACCTATGTGGTAGTCTGTGGGTAATTAGTTTTATCCAAAGGGGATGACTATACACTTTTGGCATTCAGCTTGAGGCCATGATATTGACACGAGGTATCCATCTCAGTGAGAACCTTCTGGAGGGTGTCTGTATCAGCTGGGGAACCAATTACGCCCCCTGGTTTGCAGTCGTCTGCAAACCTTTTCAGCCAAAGTCCTCCTGTGCTTGCCTGTACCTCAGAGAAGTATATACCAAACATGAGGGGTCCTAGGACTGAGCCCTAGGGGATGCCACTTGTAACTGGTTTACAGTCTGACCTAGGGTATGCAACTCTAACTGTGTAGGTTCTGTCCATGAGCCACTTTGCAAACCATCTCGTGACATAGGGGTTAATGTTCAGGTGGATGAGTATGTTGATAATACCAGAATGGGGAATGGTGTTGAAAGCCTTTGAGAGGTCAAGGTAGGCTGTGTGGACCTCCTTACCCTGATCTAATGCCTTGGTAACTGTCTCAAAGAAGTCCACCAGGTTTAGGAGGCAAGGTCTGCCCTTAACAAAGCCAAACTGGGTGGAGTCAAAGGTTTGGAGGTACCCAGTGGCTCTGTGAATGAGATCCATGATGATGTGTTCCATAGCCTTGCAGACCAGGCTAGTCAGGCTTAAAAGGCAATAGTTCCCAAGGTCCATTGTGCTGCCAACTTTGTGAAGTGGGATAACTGTTGCTGTGTGCCATTCAGGGGGCGCAAAGCCTGATGCGAGGCTATTATTGAGCATGGTGCTTAAGTGGGGAGCCAGTTCATTCTGAAGTTCGTGTAAAACACAGCCTGGGATGTTGTCCGGTCGCATGGATACTGTGCTTTTGGCTTTAGAGAGTGCAGCTTTTACCTGTGTAGTTGTGATTACAGGGACTTTGAATTCTTCCTGTATAGATATGGGCCCTTTAGGGGATGAGAGGGGGATAAAGTTAGCACTGAACCTATCTGCCAGGATGTTGGCAATATCAGTTGGTTCTGTAATTTTCATGCCTTTGTGCTGTAACTCAGAGTAGATCTGGGTGTTGCAATCAAGATTTTTGACATAGCTATAGAATGCTTTGTGGTTGTCCTTGGAATTAGTGGTGATTTTGATTTTGTAGCTAGCTTTGGAGGATCTTATAAGGGATCTCAGCTTCTTACTGAGGCTGACCAGGGAGCACCTCCACTCATGGGATTGTACTCTCTATTGCAACAGTTTCATCCTTATGCTGTACAGTTTGTTTATGGCAGGGGACCACCAGATTGGCTTTCTTTTTTTGGAGGATAGCATCTTGGTTCTGTTTGGGATAGCCCGATCCATGCACTCGTGTAAGTGCTTATAGAGTGCATTTGTGTAGGATTCAGCAGTTGTAACTGCATTGCCCATCTGCATTGGTGTCATGAAGTTCACCACTTCTGTCTTAAGAAGCATGAAGTTGGCTTTGGAGAAATATTTTACTGTGGTTTCCTTAATGGGGGTGGGGGCGGGATGTGGATATCAAGGATGATTAGCTTATGGTCGGATCAGACCAACGAGGAGTTTACTTCAGGAGTGAAATGCCAGTCACTCATGTTGGTAATGACTAGGTCTAGGATATTGTTGCCCCTGGTTGGGGTGTGGATAAGTTGATTCAGGGCGTTAGAGTTTATGAATTCCAGAAAGCATTGAGCTAATGAGTTGGTACACGAGTAGTTTTCCCAGTTAATGGTGTGGTAGTTGATGTCACCCAATATTAGGGTGTTTGGTTGAACCCTAATATTTTCCAGTGCATCAAGAAAAGAGGAGTGGGAATCCTGGGGCATGGTGGGGTATCTGTAGCAAGCTAAAATTTGCATTGCAGTTTTCCCCAGAGGTAGTTGCGCTTGGATAACCTCGGATGCATTGTGCTAAGCAACTAGCCTGGAGGTGTGGATATCCTTAATGAATATGGACACACCTCCGCCTTTGATGTTTCAGTCCAGGTTACCTGGCCAAAAATTGTGGTATGAGTTATATCCTGGTAGTGCAGGGGTGCTCTCTGGAGCCTTGAACCAGGTCTCAGTCACTGCACAGATATCAATGTTCTCCATTTTAAGGAGTGCCTTAAGTGAGTGCATTTTGAGATTTAGACTTCTAGCATTAAGTAGCATTACCCTCAGTTTTTGCTTGCCTGTTCCTGTTATGGTGGTGAATTTTTTATTTGAACCTTGCCTAAAAAAGGCACTATAGGGGCAGAAAGAGCCTTAGCCAGTATCCGGAATCCCAGGGGCAACAGGTGCAGGCCTTCTGTGGCAAAGCATCATAGTCTGTCGACCATGTCATCCCAGGCAGATAGATACTGGATCCCCTTAGCCACCAGAAGCAGTGCCAATTGTTGAAGTCAATCATTTTGACCTTGTACTGTGGTATCATTCTGGGTGATGGCAGAATACTACTCAGGGCTAGGGTCATACCTGCCTGGGCTACAAGATCAGAGAGCTCTTCCATGTTCCTTTTCATGTAGTCCAGGGAGGTACGTCTCAGGTCATTCACACCAACATGGACAACGACAAAGTCATATTTATACTTGTTGTGGAGTGACCTGAGTGCGTGGCTTATGTGGCGGATCCTGGCACCTGACAGGCAGCTGACAGTAACCTTCTCTTTGTTTAGCCTGGTGAGTGGGACATCAGTGTGCCTGACTATAGAGTCACCTATGACTAGTGTGTTGGGTACGTTGTTTTGCCTTATTGGCTGTGGTTGAGTGGCACACTGAGTCTGTGGGCTATGTGTCATTTGGGTTGTGTTGGGTGATGGAGGCTGCTTGCCTTTCTGCTTTTGAGGTCTCTATTGCTTAGACAGGTTATTATTGAGTGCCTCCTCGAATGTGTTTGTGTTACTAGGTGTGGATTTTGGTGGTGTAGATTTAGTGAGAGTATGTGATGAGTGTGGTGTGGTGCAAATGTTTACCTTCTCCACATGACTGTCAAGTTCAGTCTTGGTTGGAGAGAGCTTAACCTCTAGTTTGGCTAGATAAGTGCATCTCTCACAGGTTGTAGTGTTGGGTGGTAGGAGGAGAGGGTTGTCTGTGTACATGAGGCAATCTCTACATTGCCTCAAGATGCCCAGATTCATCAGATAGACAGGAGAGAGCACTGGGAGCTGACCCTTGGACATGCCTGAATAAAAAACTATTTTCCTCTAGATAAGTGAGGAAGGTGAGTACAAGAGCTGTTTTTCTCTAAGCAAGTGAGAAAAGTACGTACAAAAACTGTTTACCTTTAGGTAGTGAGGAAGATTGAGTGCTATAGTAATTAGTAGCTTATTTAGTGCTTACAAGTTCTGAACAAGTACCGAGCATAAATAAGCAATTCAGATAGGGTCTTGGATAACATAAACACACTGTCCCCCCAACAGGTACACAATCATATATCCATGTACACTACAGAGCCCCTGTAACCACAACTATGCTGGTACAAGCTGCACTCAGGCTGCATGGGACCTGTCCACATCCCAGGTTGTATCATATACATATGGCAAAACAATTTGCTCTCCACATACACATCACATAAAACATAGCTTCATGTCAGGCTGTGTACACACTGAATGGTGCACACCAACAGTTATCACAACCCACAAAGAGGGAGACACCACTGATAATGGGAAGTACTGCACAACTACCCTGCTGCGTCTGGTCTGAAAGGCCGTGAACCTTGATCAACTTATTTGATGTCAACAGTACAGATGTAGATGACAGTAAGTTTGATTTCACACAGCATATCATAACCTTGCCAGGTCATAGGACATCATCACCCATACTGTGTTCCACCTACACTCAGTGTACTAGATGTCAATTCCTATGTCACAGCAGTGTTTTGCAACTGGACTGCTGGCAGAATGAATAACACATGCACATCACACCAGTGCCAGCCACATTAAGACAGGGTCAATTCATTGTACTCCCCCTCATTGTAGTCTATACCACACAGAATTACAGAAGGCATCTGCCTTTTGAAGTATGCGAATGCCTATGACCTAGGAGCAATAGCTGACTTAATGAGTGTTGCAGACAACATACAGAAGGGGCTTTGTGGGTGAGGTGTGTGACATATGGCCACAATCTGACAGCTACATATTGCATTGCCACCCCTATGTTAATAACCCTGTACCCATGAACTACCACCTAGGCAGCGGTCATCATAATGGACACTGTGTGTAAGGGATGCAGCTGGGTGATTGTCTTTCCTGTGATAGTTATGTCACCACACATGTCACCACACCTGTCAGGTAGTCGTAAGTGGCAACCCTAATCATGACAGGGTGCCATCCATGAATATAGAGATCATTGTTCAGCCATACTCAACACTCAAGTGACCCATATCAGATCACATATTTCCTTTAAGGGGTATTGGCCATGTTCAGATGGCCTACACCAGCCTTCCCAATCCTCATCTCCACTATATAGCATGATGCCTACCTTGAATAAAGCCATATCCAACCCAGTGATGTTGGACATGCTACACGTACACATCCTGATCTCAAACACATACTTCATGGACATCCACCTTCCTAGTACAAGGATCACCACATGCTGGACAGATCCTTGTCTCATAAGCTTTACATACTCCTGCCATACTATGTATCCCTGTCCAGCAAAGCTGCACATTGCCCATCTTTCAGACATGGTGTGATGACCGCATGGTAAATATATCATTAACCCTGTGGAGCAGTTATGTGGCACTGCATGACCTGGCCCCAGAAACCCACCTGTCGGCTACAGCTAGGTAATCTTTCATCCTAGGCTCATACATGGCCCAGAGCATATAGCCTACTAGTTGACTTTGACCGTACATGCTATAGTTGATATCCATCCCTGCAAATACCATTAGGCTAGCCAGTGTCCCATGTGTATCACATGTGCGACATAGGTGATACATGGCAGGATGTTGAACTGCTGTACAGTGCCGTGTAGATGTATATGGCAAAACACATACATGTAAAACCTTCCATGAGCAAGTCTGCATGGTCACAGGTCATGTCCGTTAAGGCACGGTAAGTCTTTATATGTGACATATACATAGTATCAAGGTCGACTGCATTAATGTGGACACATCCAGGCATATGCTGATAGGTAAGAACACCAGTACAGGCAAACAGACATGTCCACATCAAGACAACATCCACATGGAGTATGAGCAATATAATCAGGTGGCACACACACATATATGATGATAATATCCAATCACCATTGAGTGTCAAATGTGTATGACACACACATCAGTGGTGTCAGTGTCATGTAGATTTGCAAAGACAAATATTTAATCATAATAAATGTGATACACATGTATGTTCAGCTGTATCTCTGTACATCTCTGTAAGTTACTGTGACCTGTCTCCATCATTATGTCTTCCAGGCATGCCACGTGCAAGGCTACCACCTTATACCCACTTGGAGGATGAGGCCCTCATCCCATACCTATATGATAATCATCATGTACTGTTCAGTCGTGTGCCACAGGATGCACAGCAGCGGGATGCCCTGTGGTAGGAACTTCGCAGGAGGGTTAATGATGTGGGTGGCCACAACCACACATACTAGCAGGTGTGCAGACACTGTACAGACCTAATTAGATGGGCGAAACAGTGTGCAAATGCAATCACCAGGGAACAAGGTGCAACAGGTAGTGGGCCACCAACCCAGCCCCACTCATACGTACTGGGGAGCTACTGGCCAACCTGGGGATACCTGCAAAACAACATTCACAAGCCTTAGCTGATATCATGGAGGTGGATGTCTCTTAACCACTGAGCCTGGAGTTGCCTAGTAAGTCACTACTGCACATATAACAACTATATTCCATATAGTTACATGTGTCACTGTACAATATTTAATGTAACATCATATGCAAGGCATGTATACACACATGCCACATACTGTAGTATCCTACTCTCTGTATGCACACATGTGCATACTCCATAGTATAGTCTATTGTACTGGCGTATGTATTAACATGCACATTGCACCCTGTAGCTATCATACAGATTTGGATAACGATCATACTGCCGTGTCACTCCTATTTAGGTACCTCTGGCATTCCGCTGCAACAGCAGCCCATTGCAGGTGAGACTGCTATTATTTGTCAGGCATGTTAATGCACAGATCTATGTGCCATGTGGCCATTTACCACATGTACATGTAATGTATGGTCCTGTCACAATATACAGGTCAGACCTGCAATGCATCACAATGGCTACCCATGTGCAATACTTGCAAACTATGTGAAACACCGACATGAAACCTCACAAAGTGTCGTTGCCAGATATGTGGACAGCTATGCATACAATGGTGGAGGTGTTGCTCACTGTAGAGACATGTACTACAGATCAGAACTACACATGTGGGGAATACAAACAGTACTACACAGTGAGCTGGAGTATGGCCAGTCCACAGGATTCACCAGTGTGGATTATACCCCTGCTATGAATGTCACACAATGTGATGTGCTATCTGACATGTCTATGACATCTAGTGGGCTGGCTGCAACACTGCCTAACTATCCTGAAAAATATATCCTACATACCAAATATACCATCCTTTCTCTGCATAACCCTGTTGTCAGTGGAGCATATGACATCTATGGGTGTATGTCATATGGGACAACACAGACATGTGAAAAAGACACCCGTCACAACCATTTGGCCAACACATGTTCACACATGGCCATGGAGGATGGCCAGAGACATGAAGCAACACACACAGTAGACATGATGTGCTTGTGTGTACACCCTGTAGTACATTGGCTCCACATGGTCCAACTATGGCCTTTGTGTAATGGTTATATTGCAGATTTGGAACACTAGACATCCTACAGGCCTGTGCACATCTTGTGTAGGCGTGACATCAATCCACCACATAAGATGTGTTGAACATCTTGAGTGTGTCACGACATGACAGCAGTCACCTGTACAGTATCCACATACATACAGAGGCATCCACATCAGCCCACAGATACAGTACATTCCCCTTGCTGGTGTCAGACATCACTGTCATCCTTGCTCCTCGTGTGTGTGTGTGTGTGTGTGTGTGTGTGTGTGTGTGTGTGTGTGTGTGTGTGTGTGTGTGTGTGTGTGTGTGTGGTACACAGATGTCATGTGGGACATGGTGTACCAACGAGTTTGCCATGTCTGGCCATAGTTGCCAGGCAGCAGCAATATGGTTGCAGATGTGCAGGGGTGTCATCTGTATACCCTTCAGTGACCTGTGTCACACATTCCATATCATGGTTTAGTGTGTATACATCTCAGTGACGTGGGTCACATTCCACAGTATACATGTATTGTATCTGAACACAGTCATGGCTATGAACTGTGTCTGTAACTCACACTGTATAGCAATAGATACGCCACATGATTCCCTGCAATGGCCATGCACATCAGCTAAATGTGCAGTATTTCTGTAGGGCGGACAGAAAACACTGCATTGGGACACCATTACTCCACTGTATATTTGACAGGACACCATTGTGTTAAACTTGTATGCATGTTATTGCACACGTCAGCAGATCACATGTCATACTACATGTGACTGTCAAGGTCATATGCCACACATCAGGCAGGTGTACTGTTAACCTGTGCTGGTCTACATGGTGTAACACAGAGATGTATGCTAACTATTACTATGATTGTGTAATTTGCATGCCTTCTGCTATGACACATGCATGCTGTTGTGTGCAACCCAGGGATGTATGATAACTACCACTATTATTGTCTAAGCTGCATGCCATCTGCCATATCACATGCATGTTGCATGCCTTCTGTCATATCACATGCATGTTGGGTGCCATAGCGTGTCTGTGTGTCTGTGTCTGTGTGTCTGTCTGCATGTGTGTCTGTGTGTGTGTCTGTGTGTGTGTGTGTGTGTGTGTGTGTGTGTGTGTGTGTGTGTGTGTGTGTGTGTGTGTGTCTATTGTATAGATTGTAATGTACAGTTCTTGTCTGCCCCTCACAGGTGTTGATGTAGATGCGTTTACCTCCTGCAGTCCATCTGATGTTAGTGTCCCCACAGACTCTAGCAGTGATTATGAACGTATGATTGAGGCACATGCAGGGTTGTCAGGGGCTGAATCTGTGCCATTGATTGCCATTCCACCTATAGCTCCCTCATCCCTGGAAACAGTTCTCATGCCAACACATACCCCATCACCAGTGGACATAGAGGAAGGACAGTTGGCATGTGGTAGCTTGGAACAGGAAAGTGTGGAGGCTATGGAAGGTGTGCCTGCACACCATGGTGTCAGCCAACTGACTGGTGATGCCCCACACAGGCATGTGGCCAGTGCTGCTCATAGGAGGACCTCTGGCCAACATGCCCCTGCAAGACAGAGCGCAGCAGCTGGTGTCACCAGATGCATGTTTCAGGCTGTAATGGAGGCACAGGCATGTGCTGAAAGGCACAACAGAAAAGATCAGAGGCTTCAGAGGGCTGCTGTCCGTTCTTTAAACAACAACATCCAGGCAATGGCAAATGCTCAACAGCAGATTGCTGAAGTTTTGGATAGACGATTGGGTAACATGGTTGGAGTCCTTGACCGTGGCATGACAATCCACGAGCGTGAGATGTCTGTGCTGGAACATCTGGTAGGAGTGAGGCTTCGTGCATGTAGACATAGTCCAGCACCAAAATGGACTGTCTATCACCTTAGTATGGTTTGGCCAATTTTTGGGGTGTCGCGCAAGGGGTGCTCCAGTCTGCGTTCCATGATTAGAATTCCTGGATGCACTGTGTATCCCCCTGGTTGTATCCTGCCTGTGGTTGATTGCGTGTATATTTCCTGTGTCCGGCTGTGGGGGGGGGGGGATGGCATACTGCATGTATCATGTTTCTTGCCTGGGCTCCTCACTTCCATTGGCATAGCCTGTGAACATATGTCATTCCTGTGTGCTGTTTCCTATCATAGCTGTATATCTCTGTATATCTATGCACACACACACACACACACACACACACACACACACACACACACACACACACACACACACACACACACACACACACACACACACACACACACACACATATATATAGATGGGTCTACTTTAAAACACCGTCCTGCCAAAACACTGGCAACGAGAACACCGAGACCGGAAGATTGACAACTAAGATGACTGACAGTTTAAAAGCCCGATGCTGAAAACACCGACATGTTAAGGTAAGTGTGCAATAGTGACAGACTTTAAGATTAGGGGTGGGTTAAGTGAGTTAGGGTTAGGGTGTGGGTAAAGTAAGTGTGCGATAGTGACAAACTTTAGGGTTAGGGGCGGGTTAAGTGAGTTAGGGTTAGGGCATGGATTAGGTGAGTGTGCGATAGTGACGGACCTTAGGGTTAGGGTTTGGGTTAAGGTTAGTGCATAGATAGTTGGGTATGTAAGTTTTAGTGTAGATTTGTAAGGTTTTTGGTGTGCTTGTGCTGTGTGTGTGTGTGTTTTTCAGAAAAGGTATTTGTTTTGTTTTGTTGATTGTCGGGATTGTGGTTTGTCGAGCATGTGAAATTTCTTGCTTTTGAACTGTCAATCTTCTGCTCTCGGTGTTCTCATCGTCGGTGTTTTGGCATATCAGTGTTCTAAAGAAGACCCATTTAGATATATATATGCATTTATGTATATATGTATGTATGTAAATACCGACACCGGAAGATCAACGACGGAGAAGACCGACAGTTGAGAATCCTGATGCTGAAAACACCGAGATGTTAAGGTAAGTATGAGATAGGGACAGACATTAGGGTCAGGGTGTGGGTAAGGTAAGTGTGCGATAGTGACGGAGTTTAGGTTTAGGGGTGGGTTAAGTGAGTTAGGGTTAGGGTGCAGATAAGGTAAGTGTGCGATAGTGATGGACTTGAGGGTTAGGGGCAGATTAAGTGAGTTAGGCTTAGGGTGCAGGTAAGGTAAGTGTGCGATAGTGATGGACCTTAGGGTTAGGGTTTGGGTTAAGGTTAGTGCATAGATAGTTGTGTTTGTAAGGTTTAGTGTAGGTTTGTAAGGTTTTTGGTGTGCTTGTGTTGCGTGTGTGTTTTTTGGGAAAGGTATTTGTTTTGTTGTTTGTCGGGATTTTGGTTTGTCGGGCATGTGAAGTTTCGTGCTTTTGAACTTTTTTTTTCTATGTTTTCGTGTCGGTTATATCGTTGTTGGCGTTCTGCGTTGTCGGCATATTCAGGTAGACCTATATATATATATATATATATATATGTCTATATATATATATATATATATATATATATATGTGTGTTTGTGTCTGTAAACCAATACATACCCCGTGCATACGCACATGCACATGCATAATGGTGTTTATATATGCTTCACCTGCATACTAGTGCCTTATTCATTATGACACTGACACTTCACTCCAGTTATCTTGTAATCGGTATTTAGCACGATATACAGCGGACAGATGTTGCAATATGTTCTTGTACGGATTACCGATGGTAATTGGAATATGATACAGTGTGATTCAGTACGAGAATGTCTGTTCATTAGGGGGTTGCTCTAACAAATGCACTATTGCTGTGCTGCTCCATATGCATATATACCCATATGCCCATGGCTCCTGGTTCCCGAAACACACCCCCAATGCCTCGCTAACACTGCTGTCATCCATTCTCCTGTAGGATTTGTGGTGTATCGACACCACTACACACTGGCCACACCCTACTCTTATAGAGCCATCCCATCGGTTTACTCACTCCACGTATCCTCAGACCTCCCATACATTTATCCACAAACATTGGTGATGTGAGTGACCAAAGGAATCCTATTTGCAATTATTGGGCTGTCCCACATGGATCACACATGTGTTTATGGCAAGATTAGACTCTATACTTTATTACATCCTTACTCCCGTTAACATAACACTACAATTCATTAATATGTATGACTATGCGGTATCACACACGTTACACATGGGAGCCTAATTATGTA
>NC_056731.1:572090793-572103293 GCF_019279795.1 Protopterus annectens | reverse complement strand
CTATACTTTTATGTCTAAATGAAAGCTTATTCTTGTAGCAGTTTAGTTGCTTATTCTGTTTCTTGTAACATTTAGGTATTCTACATACAGAAATAACTATTTTATGGAACTATTACATAAAATATGGGACATAATTATGTCCTACAATCGCAGGACATTTGCCATTTTTAATATTTTTGGTAAGAACACAACTGCCCAGAGAGGGACTGTCCCTCACAAAGTGGGATAGGTGGTAACCCTAACCACTGGGTTAGGCTTAGCAAAGGGCAGTGGTGTGCAAACATGCTGCGTTTTGCTTCCAATTGATATAACAATCAACACTACAATGAAATACGGGCACGGGGTTTTAAATGTCATTTGTTCAAGGGATGGGGGCTCAATATTCAGCTATGTGCCTTTGTGTTTACTTTTTATTTTGGTGTTCACGGAACTGTCTTGTATGCTTTGCATACATTTCAGTATCCACGGACACTGACAGGAGTGATTACTATTACAGGCAGGCTGTACTAGTCAGCATTTAAGTTGCGTGTCTGCTGCTGACATATTCACGCCTCCGTGCAGCACTTAGATATGTCCCTGCACTCACGCACATTTCCTGTGCACATGGACATTGCAGCAGCGCGCCTTCATTAATATGCATATGGTGCTGCTGCTCCATCTCTACGCCGCACAGTTGGGGCAAGGCTAACACCGTCCTTGTGCCGAGCTTCATGAATCCCAGGGAGAGAATTTTACTGGCATTTATTACTAGATGCCAGTAGAAATCCAGGGCTTAATGACAATATAGCTATTACTCCAGTACTAAAACTAAGAACAGCTAGATTATGATTTAATATAATGGGGTTCCTATTAGAATGACGAAAACTCATTTTATCGAATGCATTTTCATTGACACCTAAAGAGCGAAAAGGCAAAACAGCGAAGTGGCTGTTCAGCTAATTCTTTCCCTGGGAAAGATGTCGCTTGTCCTTTTCATTGCTTTGCCATGTTCTGCACTGTAGTGTGGTCCCTTGTCCAGTATAGCTCCTGAGTGTAAATGTGCAACAGCTACTGACCTTAGGGTTAGGATGTGGGTTAAGGTAAGTGTATATGTCTGAAAGTGTTTACTGTTTTTTTTGCGTTAGATGTACGGTTTAGTTAAGTGCATATGTGTTTTAAGCTGTTTACTTTTGATTTGGGGGCAGAATTAGGGTTAAGTGTGTATGTTCAAAAAAGCAGCAAAAGATCCACCGGAGGTACAGCGTTCCGAAAATGTAGAAAAATAAAACAAACCAGTCACAAGCGGAACGCTGATGCTTGCTGTACAAATGCAGTAACTGTAGACAGTAAAAGTAAACCAGTAACACAATACGATCCAATAACACGATGCAAGATTCACGAACAGGAACTCCTTTATTTAGTTTCAGTAAGCGCTTTTTGGGTGAAAGCTCCGCTTGTGACTGATTTGTTTTAAGTGTGTATGTGTTTGGAACTGTTTACATAACTGTCCAACAATTACTGACCTTTGGATTTCGGTGTGGGTTAAGGTAAGTGCATATGTTTTAAAATCAAACAACAGATATATACCCACGATATCCAGGTGCCTCTGTAGCAATAAAAGAGTCCAGTTACGAAAAACAGGCAAAGGCAAGGCTCCAGATTTTCCAATTTTTTAATAAAAGAAGAGACGCAAGTGCTTTTACAATAATGCTTCTTCAGGTGTATGGATAGAATCTAAATTACACCATTCTTATACCATTTAATTCTGTCACATGATTCATCATTCAGCTCTTAAAGGTAAAACTACTTACAAAATATATTTTAACAACACAACACTCATCCCCCTTTTTTATCTACGTAATTGTCTTTGTTTAAGTTTAGGTCTTAGAGGTATATGGTCATTAAGACCATAATGACATAGGGACTAAACCCTGTGGAAAATGTCAGATGTGCACATATATGGCAAAAGATATGCTAGTGTTTAGACATCCAGACACAGGGGAATTAGTTTACATCAGAATTGGTGCAACGTGATAGTTTGCATGTAGTGTACCTTTCTGTGTGCCAAGTATGCAATAAATTCTATGTTGGCAAAATGGATAGACAGTTTAAGGATAGGGTAAGAGAGCATTTGTACCACATTAGGAAAAATAGCACATTTAATGCACTAGCAAAACATGTTAACCAAACAACAGAACATCATTCATTTAAATTTATAGTTCTGTGGAAATGCTTAGAGAATCCAAGAAGAAATGACAACAGAAACAGGACTGAAGAACTGGAGGCAGAATGGATAGCGAGACTGAGAGCTGATAAAGGACATGGTCTCAATGACCATATACCTCTAAGACCTATACTTAAACAAAGACCATTGCATAGATAAAAAAGGGGGGTGTGTGTTGTGCTGTTAAAATATATTTTATAAGCAGTTTTACCTTTAAGAGCTGAATGGTGAATCACTGGACAGAATTAAATAGTATAAGAATGGCTTCATTTAGATTCTATCCATACACCTGAAGAGGCATTATTGTGAAAGCGCCTGTGTCTGTTTGTCCTTTTATTAAATAGTTGGAAAATTTGGAGCCTTGCCTTTGCTTGTTTTTTGTAATATGTTTTAAAATGTTTATTTTTTTTCTGTTTTTGCGTTAGATAAGTTGAGTGACATGCATATGTGTTTTCAGCTGTTTATTTTTTTGGGGGGGGGTTAGAATTAGGGTTAAGGTACGTGTGCCTGTGTTTGGAAGTGTTTACTGTTTTTTATTTATTTTTTGGTTGGAACAGTGATTTCTTTCCCTAGGAAAGAAATCGCTATTCTGAGGTGTTGGCATTTTCAGCTTTCGCTGAAAAAGGGTCGATGAAACATTGTTCGCTGTTTTAAGCATTCAATGGTTTAATATAGACCCATATAATGGTGTCATTTCATACATAGAGTTGTTAGCATATATTTCTTAGTATTATAGTTCATTTATGTAATATTTTATGATAAGGTTTAATATTATCATTTTTAGCATTTTTCATATGACTTTTTGTCAAATAGGAATATGTATGATGTAGAAGATTAGAAATGTTTTAACATGTGAGATGGCATAAGTAAGACTAAAGGTACTTTTAATTTAACACAGCATAATGTGTGTTAAGTGACTTGATTTAGTTAATTCTCTCTTAAATTTTAAAAACGTTTTAAAATATTATTAAATAGAGCAATATACTGAATTGATATTTGAAAGTATATCCCCCAGATTTAGCAATCCTCCGTGTAAGACTAAATAAGTCTTACACGGAAGCTGCAATTGAACGGTATGACGTCAGCATGCCATGCATATTCATGAGGGCATGTTGATTCATACCCTAGTCTAACATGGTCCATGTAGGAAAGTAGGGGGCGTGTCCAACTGCCAAGTACTGCAAAGGCACGCCCCCAGAAGAGTCATAGTCCTGATAGTAAATACCCACGAGCGAGTCCGCTGAAATGTCAAGGAACACAACACCACAAATCCCCCCAGACTAAACCCTACTGAAAATGTGTAAAATGTAAAAATAACAGTTTCAGTTTTTTTTTTATAATTTCCAATATGTTTGCCCGCATTTGCGCTCGTTTGCGCTGGTATGCCCTTCGCTCAGCCACAGTTAGCAGACATTGAAAAGCATATAAGATCTACATATGCAAATTAAGCCAAGTAGCAATAGTGTTGCGGTAGAGATGTCAGCCAAAGAGGAGGTAGTCACGGTTCAAGCCCCCACAACATCATTCTCCATTTTTATTTAAATAAGTATGAAACAATGCCCCAACATATATAACTATAATTTAAGTAAAATGTAATGAAATGGCCCATGTATTTGTGAACAAAACCGATATAATATATAAAAAAGGATCATAATTGCCTATAGCTCAGCAGCGCTTTAACAAGCTTAATATGAGTGCCCGTAGCTGAGCAGCGCTTTAACAAATTTAATATGAGTGCCCATAGCTCAGCAGCGCGTTAACAAGCTTAATATGAGTACCCGTAGCTCAGCAGCACTTTAACAAGTTTAATATGAGTACCCATAGCTCAGCAGTGCTTCAGCCAGCTTAATATGATTGTTTATAGCTAAATAAAGCATTACCCAGCATAAGCCGTTTGCGCGGAGCTGCACAGCGTGCCAACCAGCTTACCATCGGGCAACGTTGGGCAACATGTAGCAAAGTCGCCTTTACACAGACACACCTCCTAGCCTGTCTAGACAGTAGTAAAATAAAAAAGCAATGACAAAGGTCAAACCCGGGATACTGTGCACCATAGTCAAAGTACTGAACCACTAAGCCATATCAGCTGTACTTAGAAATACAGTATTACCATACATATAGGAATGAATGAAAATATAACCATGACAAAGCAGGTTTGCTGTAAGCTGATAAATATCCAAAACGGCAAATCACAAATAAGTGCGGGAAAACTGGCATATATAAGCCCAATAGGTGGGAATACACACCATAACTGATTGTGGTACCCATTTGCAGTCAGGATGGCAGGTGCAGGAGAGGGAAATCACTTTAGAGCACAAAGGTGGGGCATTGAGGAGTCAAAATATATGGTTTGGCTCCTAGTCCATCATCATGAAGGCCAACTCATGCAGGGCCAGGTTCAATGGGGAGCGTACAAGGCAGAGGCATGGAACCGGTTGGCACATGATCTCACCAGTGCCACAGGCATTCCAAGGACTGGTGAGCAGGTCCGTCACTACCATGCGGACCTGAAGCAAAGAAAGGAGGACCAACTGAACCGATGGATCCAGGAGGCCCATCATATGCCCAATGCCCCATTACTGAGTAAGTATCCATGTCATTAAGTATGTAAGAAATGCTATCCTAGCCTATAGTATGGATAGGTATGTTCCAATATTCCTTCATTTATATTACAGCTGCAGGTGTTCGTTCTGCAAATCGGCAAGCCTATGCTGATAGGCTGGCAAGGTTGCGCTACCAGGCAGGTTAGTAATTATTCTGCTGGTATTGTCATAGAATATAAGAGAGACAGCCTGTAAAAGAGTTCAGTGTTGTAACCCAGTAATAAAGGTCAAATAAGCCTAGAAGAAAGATTCTGCTAGTATTGTAAGATTAGATAAGTGATGCAGCCTGAAAAAGAGTATTGCAATCCATTAGTAAAGATTAAACAAGTCTCAAATAGAGTTTCCACCTGTATTGTAATATCAGATAATTGCTTCAGCCTGAAAATGAGTGTTGTAATCCATCAACAAAGGACAGACAAGTGTCGAATACATCCTTGTAAATTCTGCCATATGAAATAAGTGAGTCAGCTGTAAAGGATTGTTGTAACCCAGTAATAAATGTTAATAAAGCCTAGAATTAAGTACCATACTGAAATGTAAATATAAAATAAATGAGAGAGTGTGAGAAAGAGAATTTGACGTTACCAAGAAAGCTGTAATAAGTCTGGAATAAAGGTATACTGCATGCACTACATAATGAAATGAATGAGACAGCAACAACCAAAGAGTGAAATGTCTTTAATAAAGTACAGAACCTGGACTGTGTCCGTCCCACATTTCGGATATGTTGCTGTACCCTTGCATTATGGAGATAGTATGGTTGTATGAAATGCTGAATATCCACAGTTGTCTAGACCCATATAAATCAAATGTAGCAGGATGCTTTACCTGAGCACAGCCAGATATGAACATATATGAATAAAAATGGAATGTATATTAATGTAGCAGTAACATCTCCATCACCAACATTCCTAAGGTTACATACAGGAAACTGTACTAATACATGTAGGGGATATATATCTGCATCTACTAGGAATGTACAGTATATGTATAGGTAGTTTAAGTTGTTAATGTAATATTTCTCCACCCTACCCTATTTTCACAAATGATGCCATTCCACACCAAACTGGGTATGTGTATTCAGAATTAATTCCTATGGACATTTGTCCTTTGGTTTATACATATCTGCATGTACGTTGATGCATGTGCCCTGTTCACATATCCAAACCTGATGGCCTGTTGCCACCAATCAACCCTGCATGCTGTTGTAATGTCCACTGTTGTTCTAAATATGCATGTGTTATGTTTGCTGCTCAATGTTCGGAATTCATGTGTGTTTGGTTAATGGGAATACTAATGCATGCTGTTACAACTAATTTTGAATGGTGTTGTTTGTTACTAACCCAAAATGCCATAAAATACTGCTAAACATAGGACACCAGGGAAGGCGGTTTCCAGCGGACCCACCTCTCCCACCTCAGCTGGCAATTGCACCTGACACCACTGCCCAGCCCGGGACCCACTCCTCCGGTGGCCCTGTACCACCTTTGGGTGGAAGCGCTGCAGGGGATGGGGCTCGCCCCCCCTCTGCAAGCGTGGCCGGAGGAGATCCTCCCCTCACCCTCCAGAGGGTACAATCTGTGGTGTGTAGTGAGATCAGGCATGCTGTGTTTGATCCGCTACGCCAGCTTGAGGCAAGAGTGGCGCAACTCACGGGTGTGCCTGCCCCTCCTATCCAGCCCCCAGCACAGCCTCGGCCTGGGCTGTGAAGGTGCAGTGGTAACTGCCCATGGGTGGGGATCTCAGTTCCACTGTTGCCATCTGTGGGCTCATGGGCTTGCGATATCCAAACATCCATCCCTGTCAATTGTGTTTATCCACCACATGTGTCATACACCGCCTCTGTATGCGTCTTGTTTGTCTTGTCTGTTAGCCTCCCCAAACCACCTCCCCCAATATTCCTACTTCCTTTACCTCACATTCCACTCCTACCTGAAAAAAAAGGGCAATCTGTACCCGCAAAAAAATTACGCCCCATACATAGCTGCCCATTTTGCACACATGTCTGCTGGACATGTAAACTGATAATTACAATTGGCTGTACAACATATTTTGTTGTCCTCACCTCTCTCTCAGGGGTGGAAGGTGTCAAATCTCACTCTAGATTTCTAACATATGCACAGCTGTTGCTGGTAAAGAATTGGGCAGCTATGGGCCTTCCCTACATCCTTCCTGCACATCCCGAGCTTGTTTTCCTACTGTCCTACCCTCTTTGTGCCCCTTTTTCACCACTTTCCTATTTCCCCATTTCTTTTCTTTAAAAGAAATTAGTGCGGGTGTTAGCAGGAGTAAGCACTTTTAAGCAATAGTCAGCAGGTGTGCGCTTGTGTGCACTTAGCTAAGCGTAGATAAGCATAGCTAAGCATCGCGCAAACTCGCCCAAACCCGCTTACAACTGCTTAAAGTGCCTTAGTCACTCTGCATGACAAGGCCTGTAGTCTGCTTATCAGCAAAATAAAATACTTCTGTCAGTCTCGAACCCCGGAACATGGAATCACTAGACTGCATGAATGACCATTGAGCCACAGCAGATATACAAGAACTTGGTGCTGAAAAAAATATATCATGAAATACAATGAGTGAATGTAAATGGAAAATAGGAAGGCCATTACACAAAGCTTGTTCTGTGTATCTTTACTGGCAATTCTTGTGGAATTGCATTACATGAGTGTGATAAGAGAAACAGCCATGCTAGTAGGTAATAATGTTACAGTAGCACCTTACAAACCCCACACAGTATCAGAGCAGGGTAAACACCGCCATATTTGAATAGGTAAGAGGCCAGACCTCCCAACTGTGACTGATTTACAGGGATGTCCCTGATTTGCAAACAAATGTTAGCTGTGCCCCACTGACTCCCTGTGAAATGTACTAACAGTAGGCAGAAAGGTGGGGAATCCCACGTAATGGTAACTGTCAATAAGTTAGAGTAGACACTGCTTGCATGTCAGAAATGGTGTAGGAATACAAATGCTCAAAATACCCCACAGTCTCAACTGCAGAATATCTGAAATATATCACGGGTGTATCCCACTGATATGTACCTTTCCCTGAAGCTGGTCAAATATATACCTGAGAGTATCTGAGGCCAGGAAGTGTCAAAAACACACAGGCATATCAGTCTGTCTGCTGTTACACACTCTGCGAATAGGTGTAGAATTACTTCCACAAGCATGCCCCTATGTAGGAGTACAACACAGAAATATCAAAGGATGTAGCCATGTACTGCTAGCAACCACCTGTGACAATGTCATTGTGCAGGTGCTGAAAAGTCTGGTGTGGTGCACAGTCAAGAAATACTAGGCTAACCGCCGTCTACCAGCTGGATATGTCCACAGGTGGGAGGTACACAGACAGATTACTATCCATAATAATACACAGTACTGACATATGTCCACTTGTCGTGAGCAGACTGTGCTAATGTCAACACAAACAAAACACAAACTGTTCAGAAGTCAGTAACATACTAATGACAGTACAGCAGTTCACAAGCACTGCATGTGCCTGATATTCATAATTGTTAGTACAATACACTTAGTTGTCCTCACCCCTCTCTCAGGGGTGGAAGGTTTCAAATGTCACACCAAATGTCAAACATATGTACAACTATTGAAGTTAAAGAAATGTGCAGCTATGGTCCTTCCCTACACCCAGCCTGCACATCCCTAGCTGGTGTCCCTACTGACTTCCTGCTTCCCACTTACAACTGTTTAAAAGTGCCTTATTCACGCTGTATGACAAGGCCCTAGTACTGCTCAGCAGCAAAATAAAATGCCTTTGTAAGTGTTGAACCCCAGCCCTTTGACTCACCAGACTGCATGAAGTACCACCAAGCCACAGCAGACATATAAGAACTTAGTGCTGAAAGAAATATATCATGCATTACAAGGAGTGAATGTAAATGGAAAATAGGAAAGCCATAGCAACACATTCCAATAAAGACAAATATCAGGCATTCAAGAAGTGAATGTAAAGGGAAAATAGAAATGCCATAGCAACACATTGCAAGGACCACTGTTGTATGCCAGTTAATCCAGAAATCCCACAGGAAAGTACATACTCCCATGTAAACAGTGTTAGCATTAGCAGGTGTGAGTTAACATACACACTGAGAAGAGTGAACTGGAAGAAGCAACAGTCAGGTTTCAGTACTACATGCATTTCAGTGGCTGCAACACAGCCTCAGATATGAGAGATATACCAACCTTCTGACTGACACAACAGTGTCCATAGCAAACCAGCATGGTCCCCACCTTGCAAAACTGAAAGGCCTACGACTACCTAACCTATCATTTTATAGCAGTGTCCTGAAATCACAGTGAGAACTGCAATTACCACACAGCAGGCTGCATGCAATTACTAAATGCTGGCCATCAATTGTTGCAGAGGCCATCACATGCAAATGTGCAGATACACTGCCAGTCCACACATGCAATAATATCATTGCAGCAACTGGAGAGAGAGAGAGAGAAAGAGAGAGAGAGAGACCAAGAAAGAGAGAGAGAGAGAGAGAGAGAGAGAGAGAGGGAGAGAGAGAGGGAGGGAAGAAAGAGAGAGAGAGAAAGAGAGACACCAAAAAAAAAAAAAAAAAAAGAGCAAGCATGCCAAAAGAAAAAAGTTGTCAAAGACACCAATCCACAAAACACAGAAATACAACACATCAACAGGTACAACTGACAGAGGTGAGAAATACAAAGGTAATGTATGTAACAGATATGTATTTGCTGGCATCTGAATGATGTGTCTGAAAGGTAATCTACATACTGTGAACCCTCCATATGTGTTAGCAGTCTGTATCTATATGTATATGCAGATGTGCATAGGGCAAGGGACATACTGCAACTGTTAGTGAAGGCTGGACATACATATGTAGATGAAGATTGCTATGTGCACATATCAATGTAGGTTGTAGTGTGTGGCATTGAAAACAGCATGCAGTGCAGGTATATGTCATGTGGTGGTGAACTTCTGTGGGACTGAGGCAGTGAGGCCTGCTACAGCTATACGGCCTGAGGACAGCATAATGCATTCTGCACAACACTGTGCAATATCATTACATAATGGTATGTCTCACAACTGTTTCAGAAGTGATATTCCCACCATGAAAGGTGGGCAGTCTATGTGCCCAGATGTGCATGTATATGTACAGCAATGATGATTAGAAGTATGTGTGTGTATATATATGTACATATATATATATATATATATATATATATATATATATATATATATATATATATATATATGTATATATATATATATATATATATATATATATATATATATATATATATATATATATATATATATATATATATATATATATATATATATATATATATATATATATATATAGTAAAAATCAAAATGTCCCAAAGAATATGACGAAAACCACAAAGCAGTCAGTTAAGGCAATAAAACAAAATTTAAGCCACGTAGTAAAGCTGAAAACCACAGCAGCAAATTGCGATAAAACAGGTTTATTGATAAAACAAAAACAGTAAAAAGGACGTAAGCGCTTTCACGGACTACCTGTCCGCTTCTTCAGACGTAAATTGTAAAAAAGCGTTACAGCCTTAAATAGTATAATACAATAGATTAATTGTTTAATAAGACAATTAATTAAACCAATTAACATCTGATGGCTTAATCCTAACTAAAAAACATAATAAAATCAACAATAGTATTCATCTAAGGGGTCTAGCCTGTAAAATAGGTTTAAGTGGAACGGTTTCATTTAAACCGTGTCCACGATGCGCACCTAATCTTAGAATCCATTTGACTTCGGCACTTTCAGTTTTATTAGTGATATTACCTAATCTAAGGTTATCAGAAACTATGTGTAGGATTTGAAACATAAAAGTATGTGTAGCATCATTATTCAAAATGTGCTTAGCAATGGCGTTATAAGTTTCATTTCTCCTAACACAATAATAATGATCGCGAATTCTTTCGCGCAAAGATCTATTGGTCTTACCTATGTAATAGCAAAAACAGACTGTGCAATATGCGACATAGACTAAATTTTTTGTATTACAGCTTCCTGTACATCTAATGTCCCATAATACCCCAGTATCTGGGTGTCTGAAAAATCTGGATTCGTCTATGTAACAGCACTGATTGCAGTTACCACATTTCTTAGTGCCCCTTAGACAAATAGAACTAGAATCTGCTGTGGTGGAATCAACGTGACAAACCATTTGTTGCAATGTCTGACAGTTTTTATATATAAACATAGGAGCAGCACCCACTATTTTCTTGGTGTCATTATCCGAGGTTAGAATGTTCCAATTATTAGAAATTAAAAATGTATTTACTTGGCCTAAAAACACTGTTATTACTACTAATAATGAACATATACAACTTGCAGGTAACATGGGTAGTCGCCCTATTAATAAAACATTTTCTAGGAAGGAAAATATCGTTGATTCTAATATTAATTGTCAACGAGCCACTGATATGAGGAAATCAAAGGGTACACCTGTCGCTAAGCAACTAGATCGACGTGATGACGGCACTTCGTCCGTGATGGAACAGTTGCCTTCACCGGATGTTACATCGAATTATTCTACCCCCATGGAAGTTCCAGAAGCAGCGTCTAATGAATCCGTTGAAACTACACGGCCAACAATGGATGTGAGGAGGAAGTTAATACCGGATAATACACACAATCCTGATATGTTGGCTTTTCCTCTACCATACAAACCGGGAAGGAAGAAATCTGTGGATCAGGATACAACACGAGGCGTGAAACGCAAAGATGCCCCGTTGAATCCACAGGTACGAACATTAAAGAAAATGTGGGTCCACGACAACTAGTTTGGAATCTTTCCAAACATAGTTTGACTCGAGCAGAATTGCAATTGCTTAACAAAGGTCTTAAGTTTATACCTTCTACTAGTATTGACTATAGTGATGTACTTATAGCAATCAGGCTTTTTGCACGTGAAGTTTCTTTGAAATTATCAATGCGTGATAGTCTTGAGCGGCCCAATACTAACTTTAGAAGGAAAAGTGACTATACACCTGTTTTACCTGCAAATGTAGAAGTGTTTTTACAAGCCATGGAAAATGATATATACAATGACTGTCATTTTACTAAACCTGATTTTGACCACAATTTAGAGCTGAGTGAGCGTGAAGCACTTCAGAGCTTAAGAAATAACATCAATATTACGATTAGACCGTCCGATAAGGGTGGACCAGTGGTTGTCTTAGATACATCATACTATCTTGAACAAATGCTGGACATGCTTGCATCTGATGCATATACATTGATTGATTTAGATACTGTCTACAATGTAATTGAGCAGATCCATTTAGCTTTGCAAGATTGTTTTGATCTAGGGACCATGAACAAACAATTGTTTGATTATTTTTTGATACAATATCCAGTGATACCCAGACTTCATGGTTTGCCCAAAATCCACAAGAACCCTACTTTTCCTTTATTCAGACCCATCGTAGCTGGTGCTGGATGGGCGACTGAATCCATTTCTGTATATCTGGACCATGAATTAAAGCAAGTGTTATGTAATTATGACTATGTCCTTAGAGATACAGAACAATTTCTAAGAGAGCTTTTTAGCTTTACCCAAAACAATGACTCCACTGATCCGTTTTTGTTTGTTACAGCGGACGTTGAATCGTTGTTTACATGCATTCCAAATACAACTGGTATAGAAATTAATGCT